>NC_083574.1:108253420-108542782 GCF_027579695.1 Neoarius graeffei | reverse complement strand
CCTCTACATTTCCCCTGTCTTGTACATCATACCTTATCCTCGTCTCCTGTCTGGCCCTTACCTCCTCTACTCTTAGATTGTTCGAACTGTGCACTTTGACCAATGTTCATGCAATTGCTTCTGCCTTTTCTTTACAGCTTAAGATAACCTTCCCCTCCTCCATCATTACTGGGTATTCATACCCTCTTCCTTTCCCTCTCATCCTCTTAATCATTCCCCATACTTTTTCAATGGGAGTCGTACGTCCAAGAGTGTTACAAAAACTTCTCCAGTATTCCTTCTTTGCTTTCTTAATCACTCTTCTAACCAGTGCTTGAGCCCTCTTATAGTCTATCAGGTGCTGATATTTATAAGTCTGTCTTAACACCCTAAAAGCTTTATTTCTTTGCTTGATAGCTTCACTGCAGTCTTTACCCCACCATGGCACAATTTTATTCAAGCCCCTTGGTTTAGTCATTGGGATTGCCTCTCGGGCCGCATACATAATACTACAAGTCACACCAATGCATAAATCTTCAATATTTTGACTGGTATCAATAGTCGCCAGGCTTTGGTCACTAAATTTCATAAACTTTTCCCAATCAGCTTTTCCTAAGATCCACTTCCCTTCTCTTATCTCAACTACCCTCACCACCTCTAGCTCCACTCTGGTCGTGATGGGGAAGTGGTCACTGCCTATACTACAGTCTGTGTGCACCTGCCAGTTACATTTATGCGCCAATGCCCTTGACACGATTGTAAGGTCTAATGCTGAGTCCGTCCCCCTCACCACATCTATTCTAGTGCTTGTGCCATCATTGAGACACACCAATCCCTGTTCCTCCATGAAGCTTTCCACTATCCTACCATTGCTGTCCTCTTTATTACCCCAAACAGCACTATGTGCGTTGAAATCCCCACACCATACTGTTTTACCCTCCATGTTTTCCCACATTTCCTCCAAATGCCCCACCTCCAGCTGCTTACATGGATTATAGAAATTAATTACCCTGACACTACCCACTCTTGTCCATACCTCTATTATAATGTATTCTTGTTCATTCCCTTTCTTCAATTCCCTATACTGTATTCCCTTCCTTACAAATGTGGCACAACCTCCCCCATTACCTCCCACCCTATCTCTTCTCACACAGGAGTACCCTCTGATTACAAAATCCAGTGATTCTTTCAACCAAGTCTCTTGTATGCAAATAACGTCTGGCTTATATTTCATTTCATTTAAAACTCCTTTAAACTCCTGACCATTTGCCACAAGACTCCTGGCATTCCACTGGACTATTATCAGAGGTTCTACCCTAATGGTTGTGATTGTTCACTCGTCTCACTAATTAAAGCTGCTTGAATTTTTTCCCACGATAAATTCCCTATATTTAGGAATTTGTGGGCAGCTTTGACGATCATTTTAATCTTATCTTTTTTACTCCTTATGTCATTAGAGCAGTTGACAACATAAGCAATAAAGAGAATAAGTTTCTCTGGGTTTATAGCTTCCTCATTGCTCCCTACTCCTGACACAGTAGGCGTGCCTTGCGAATGCGGCACCTTTTGACTACCCGCTCTGCTTTCTTTCTGAACTGCTTTGACCGCGTCTGCGTACGACAAATTCCTGGATGTTCTAACCTGCTGAATCACTACCGCCTGTTTTCTTGCCGGACACCCTCCATACGCGGCTGTATGATCCCCCCCACAGTTGCAGCATTTCTTCACATCGCTATCCCCGCATTGTCCGTATTCATGTTCTCCTCCACACTTCCCACATCGCTGCTTACCATGACAAACTTTAGCTATGTGCCCGTATCGTTGACACTTATAGCATCTCACTGGTGGAGGGACATACTCTCGCACCCGGAAACTCATGTATCCCACCATAATTCTTTCTGGCAGTACTGTTTCCTTAAATTCCAATAGCACAGACATGCTATCCCTCTTTTCGCCATCCCGCATAGCCTGTAGTCTCTTTGCATTCAACACTGTCCCACCTTTAATTGTCTTTTTGAGATCTTCCATCTTCTCCCCTAAGGGGATGCCAGATATCACCCCTCTTGCTCTCCGTTCTCCAAACACCCTTACTTCACTTACATCCAGCTTGCAAATTGACTGAACATTCAGTGCCTTATCCCTTTGGGCCCTATTCTTGCACTGAATGAGCAACCTGCTATTCCTCATCGGATACGCCCTCTCCACTTCTCCCAAAACCTTTTTCAAACCATTAGTCAATGTAACAAGTCCAACTTTACCAATGTCACAGCCCTCTTTAAAACCAACCACTACTTTCAGCTCATCCTCCTGCCACACTCTCAACCTCACTGCTCGTTCTCCTTCCTCATCATCTGAAAAAGCCCTTTTTGCTTGCTGCTGGTGACTACCCCCCTTCCTTATCCAGGGATTCAGTAGCAACTCTCTAAATGCCTCATCCTCATTTCCACCCCCACCACTACCCTCATCCATGATCCCCTCCAGACCCAGTCACAAATCAGATTATGCCAAAACCAGCCAAAAAACCGCAAGACCTGCCAGGCTAACAGCTTACTCACTGCTCAATCCGCCCTAGGACTTTACTCTTTCCGGTTTTTCAGTCGGCCAAAGGGAGGGGCTGCTCGCGGGCTTCAGTCTGATTGACGTGTCAGTATCCAATCATTTTGAGGTGGTACCTCCATAGGATTTGATGGCGTTTTTCCTTTATTTTACACTGTAGACTGGATTAAAATATTTCGTTTTTGGGTCAAACCTTCTATTGTACTGCTTGCAACATGGGTGTGAGGAGCTTTTCAAGCAATATGGTAAAAAATACTCCTGAAAAAAATCTCATACCCCACCTTTAATATGTGGTGGCTTTAGTTGACGGCGTGCCTGAATTAGGGCTGTGCGATATGGGAAAAAATGAATATCCCTATACATTTTCTCCATTTCACGATATTGAAATCTCCTCTAAAGGACCCCATGAAATCTAACTTTTACTCTTTACTCTTTTCACTACAATCCCTGCATATTAAATAACATTCTGGGTTAACTTTACAGGTGGTTTTCAACAACACATTTTAAATTTTCATGTTCGTGATTAATCACAATTGAGTTGAAATAAGACTATTTTTATTCAACAAAGATGTAGCACAGACTGAAAAAAATAATCTTGAAAATTGCAACAAAGGGGCAATACAATACAGAGCTGCTCAGAGCTCAAATCAATAAAGTGCAAGCTTAACACTGAGACATTTAGCCTAAATAAGAAAAGTGCTCTTTCATTAAATTATTTAAAAAAGAGGTAGATCTCCAAGCGGTAGGTGCATTTGGGTAATTGAGTGATCAATCTCATTAAATCTGAAGGTCAATAATTAAAATTGAATCAGTCTCATATTATCATAAAATCACTCATGGAATCAGTCTCATTAATCAGTCTCATTAATTAATACCATTAATTTTGGTGCTTAATAATAAATTACCAAACAGCTAAATTATGGTATATTCCAAATTATTATGATCACTTACCATATTACATAAATCATATGCACCTTTTAGAATTCTTTGGAGATTGGGGACTTCAAAGATATTGGAACACAAATAAACACACAGTTTCAATAATAAATTAAAGCCGCAAGCGGCCTCGACGGGCCCTCGCGCCAGCGGCCAAGGGGGGCGGGGGCATGCGTCCCTGCGAAAAACCTTCCACAGCTTCTGCGGCAAGAGACATTACTCCCACAATGGCGACAAAGCACAGAATTGGACACATGGCAACAATAGGGTCTCGCACTTCGTGCGTTGTCGACCATGGCAAGCGCCTCAATAAGGGTCTTGAAAAGAGTTTGCTTGCCAAGTTTGACAAATCAGAAGCTGCAATATCATTTTTGCCATAATCAGCACCCCCAGGGGTGAAAGTGCACAAAATTTGGCGTATATGTCAGGTGAGCTATGAAGAGTTTGCGTATGAAGTTTGATGACAATTGAGTAAATAGAAGATGAGATATAGATTTTTGAAGAATAAATTTTTTGGTTTTTCCCATGTCAGTAGGTGGCGCTATGCAGTACATGAGCGATTATGAGTTGGAAAAAGAAGTGTCTACAACAGCAACATACAATCACAAGGTAGTGGTGTGAAGGAAAAGCATTATGGAATTATTTACCAAAAACCCGTTTTGGAGCAATAGCGTGGGCCAAAAACAGCGCCCCCCATGGACGAAAATTCCCAAAATGTGGTATACATGACATGGGAGGTAGTAAGAGGGTGGCCGTGAAGTTTGACCAAATTTGAGGAAAGATTGGCTTTTTTGCCCAAAAATAGCGCCCCCAGTGGCGAAACATCACAGAAATTGGGTCACATGTCAGAAGCCCAATGAGTGATTTGCGTGTGAAGTATGAGCAGTGTTGAGCAATTAGAAGATTTGTTATGAATTTTTAAGCATGTAAAATTCTGCATTGAAAAATGATTGACGTATAACTTCTGAACGGTTAACGCTACGTGAAACGTATTTAGCACCTTTTGTCAGCCATGTCTGTAGATGATGTCTATCAATTTTGGTGACGTTCCTATGAATGGTCTAGGAGGAGTTGCGCCGTCTTCGAGGCCATGCATTTCGCACAAAAGTGAAATTACCTCACTTCCTGTAGGGCGTGGCTAATGCATTGGCATTACATTATTGTCCGGCTAGGTGAGATACATATGCGTACCAAAGGGCATGCCACTACTACAAACTACATGGCAACCAGGCACCTTAATGCGAGAGGCAAAAATCACAACACGTTAGGGGGCACTGTAGAGGCCCTGAGGCCCGCCTGGATCTGGGCTTCTGGTTCTCAGTAGCGGTGGCAGTCTAAGAAAAAGGAGCCAAATTTCGAGCGTTGTCGACCATGGCAAGCGCCCCAATAAGGGTCTTGTAAAGAGTTTGCTTGCCAAGGTTGACAAATCAGAAGCTGCAATATCATTTCTGCCATAACCAGCACCCCCAGGGGCGAAAGTGCACAAAATTTGGCGTATATGTCAGGTGAGCTATGAAGAGTTTGCGTATGAAGTGGGATGAAAATTGAGTAAATAGAAGATGAGATATAGATTTTTGAAGAATAAATTTTTTGGTTTTTCCCATGTCAGAAGGTGGCGCTATGCTGTACATGAGCGATTATGAGTTGGAAAAAGAAGTGTCTACAACAGCAACGTACTATCACAAGGTAGTGGTGTGAAGGAAAAGCATTATTGATTTATTAACCAAAAACCCATTTTGGAGAAATTGCGTTGGCCAAAAACAGCGCCCCCCATGGACGAAAATTCCCAAAATGTGGTATACATGACATGGGAGGTAGTAAGAGGGTGGCCGTGAAGTTTGACCAAATTTGAGGAAAGATTGGAATTTTTGCCCAAAAATAGCGCCCCCAGTGGCGAAATATCACAGAAATTGGGTAACATGTCAGAAGCCCAATGAGTGATAAGCGTGTGAAGTATGAGCAGTTTTGAGCAATTAGAAGATTTGTTATGAATTTTTTAGCATGTAAAATTTTGAAGTGAAAATTGATTGACGTATAACTTCTGAACGGTTTATCCTACGTGAAACGTATTTAGTAACTTTTGTCAGCCATGCCTATAGATGATGTGTATCAATTTTGGTGACATTCCTATGAACGGTCTAGGAGGAGTTGCGCCGTCTTCGTGGCCATGCATTTCGCACAAAAGTGAAATTACCTCACTTCCTGTTGGGCGTGGCTAATGCATTGGCATTACATTTTTGTCCGGCTTAGTGAGATACATATGCGTACCAAATGGCATGCCAGTACTACAAACTATATGGCAACCAGGCACCTTAATGCGGGAGGCCAAAATCACAACGACTTAGGGGGCGCTATAGAGGCCCTGAGCCCCGGCCAAGTTTGGGCTTTTGGTTCTGAGTAGCGGTGGAAATTCTCGGAAGTGGTGCCAAATTTCGTGCGTTTTCGCCCATGGCAAGCGCCCTGAAAATGGCCCAACAGCGGAGAAAAATAAAGAAGAAGAAGAAGAAGAAGACGGAAGAATAATAATAATAGTGAACTCTTACAAGAACAATAGGGCCTTCGCCCATAGGGCTCGGGCCCTAATAATAGTGAACTCTTACAAGAACAATAGGGCCTTCGCCCTATAGGGCTCGGGCCCTAATTAAAGCCGCAAGCGGCCTCGACGGGCCCTCGCGCCAGCGGCCAAGGGGGGCGGGGGCATGCGTCCCCGCGAAATAACTTCCACAGCTTCTTCGGCAAGAGACATTACTCCCACAATGGCGACAAAGCACAGAATTGGACACATGGTAACAATAGGGTCTCGCACTGTACGGTGCTCGGGGGGCGCTATAGAGGCCCTGAGGCCCGCCTGGATCTGGGCTTCTGGTTCTCAGTAGCGGTGGCAGTCTATGAAAAAGGAGCCAAATTTCGTGCGTAGTCGACCATGGCAAGCGCCCCAATAAGGGTCTTGTAAAGAGTTTGCTTGCCAAGTTTGACAAATCAGAAGCTGCAATATCATTTCTGCCATAACCAGCACCCCCAGGGGCGAAAGTGCACAAAATTTGGTGTAGATGTCAGGTGAGCTATGAAGAGTTTGCATATGAAGTTTGATGACAATTGAGTAAATAGAAGATGAGATATAGATTTTTGAAGAATAAATTTTTTGGTTTTTCCCATGTCAGTAGGTGGCGCCATGCTGTACATGAGCGATTATGAGGTGGAAAAATAAGTGTCTACAACAGCAACGTACTATCACAAGGTAGTGGTGTGAAGGAAAAGCATTATGGAATTATTTACCAAAAACCCGTTTTGGAGCAATTGCGTCGGCCAAAAACAGCGCCCCCCATGGACGAAAATTTCCAAAATGTGGTATACATGACATGGGAGGCAGTAAGAGGGTGGCCGTGAAGTTTGACCAAATTTGAGGAAAGATTGGAATTTTTGCCCAAAAATAGCGCCCCCAGTGGCGAAATATCACAGAAATTGGGTAACATGTCAGAAGCCCAATGAGTGATTTGCGTTTGAAGTATGAGCAGTTTTGAGCAATCAGAAGATTTGTTATGAATTTTTAAGCATGTAAAATTTTGCATCGAAAATTGATTGACGTATAACTTCTGAACGGTTTATCCTACGTGAAAGGTATTTAGTAACTTTTGTCATCCATGTCTGTAGATGATGGGTATCAATTTTGGTGACATTCCTAAGAACTGTCTAGGAGGAGTTGCGCCGTCTTCGTGGCCATGCATTTCTCACAAAAGTGAAATTACCTCACTTCCTGTTGGGCGTGGCTAATGCATTGGCATTACATTTTTGTCCGGCTTAGTGAGATACATATGCGTACCAAATGGCATGCCACTACTACAAACTACATGGCACCCAGGCACCGTAATGCGGGAGGCCAAAATCACAACGACTTAGGGGGCGCTATAGAGGCCCTGAGCCCCGGCCAAGTTTGGGCTTCTGGTTCTGAGTAGCGGTGGCAATTCTCGGAACTGGAGCCAAATTTCGTGCGTTTTCGCCCATGGCAAGCGGCCCGAAAATGGCCCAACAGCGGAGAAAAATAAAGAAGAAGAAGAAGAAGAAGACGGAAGAAGAAGAAGAAGAAGAAGAAGAAGACGGAAGAAGAATAATAATAGTGAACTCTTACAAGAACAATAGGGCCTTCGCCCATAGGGCTCGGGCCCTAATGAATTTATTATAACAAAGATAAAATGGATAATGGCAGTTGAAATATATACAAACAGTGAGGTGTGTGTGTGTGTGTGTGAGTGAAGACAAAAGATTAGCATTGTGTGCTAATTAAGACAAAGGAATGCTAGCTAAGACAAAGGAATGTTATCTAAGTAGAACAAAGGATTAGCTCTGTTGCGAACTAAGGTGTGTTTGTGGGTGTGAGGCCTTGTGTCCATGTGGTGGAGTTGACCACGTGTTGCTAAGTCAAACAAAGAATTAGCACGTGTTGCTAATGTGTGCTTGTGTGTGTGGCCTGTGTGCGTGAAAGGCCCTATGGCCTGAGCAGAAGGCTAGCGTGGGATGCTAGCTAGGTATGTTTGTGTGTGTCCACATGGGAGAGAGAGACCTTGTGTGTGGCCTACAAAAAGGATTAGCTCTGGTAGCTAACTCCATGTGTGTTTGTGGGGGGAGGAGTTGACCACATGGTAAGGCCTATGGCCTAGCAAAAGAAAGAAGCTAGCATGGGATGCTAACTGAGGTGTATTTGTGAGGCCAGGTGAGGCCTGTGACCACATGTTTGTGTGTGTGTCAGGCCTGGTGACCACGTGTTCGTGTAGGCCTAGATTAACCTCGTGTGGCTAAGCTAAGACAAAGGGATGCTAGCTAAGGTGTGTTTGTGAGTGGGGGAGGACCGCCACATGTTTCTAAGACAATACACTTAGCTTTGGATGCTAATGGGACAAAAGAAATTAGCCATAGGCTAATTTCACTAGCTTATAACAGTACTGAATCCACTGAAACCTTGATAAGGTCAAAATGTGTGATAAGGAAATTAAGTATGTTAATAAGGAATAAAGAGAAGCATGCACAGCCTATCTATTCAAACAATTGAGAGATTAAAACAAAATAATCATCAATTCAACACGCTGCATGTCGAAGAGTGTAAACAATTAAACCGTTCAAGTTTAAATTCACACTAGTTCGATAAAAGCTAATTCCTAAGACTAGGTTTATCTGCCCAAAGCCAGTCTTACTCAGTATCTTGCCTTTAGCAAAATTATGAAGAGATGTTCCGAGACTTTGGAGTTTCGCCATTGTGGAGGTCTCCGTGAATCGATTCCGTGGAGCAGAGGATCCCTTGGTTCGACGCGTGGTCGCTCGTGATGAGAAGAGAGTCTCTGATCAGAATAATGTGCACAGCTGTTTAATTAGGAGGAATTCCGTCGCTCCTAATTTTTAATTGAACTGTTGGGCTGCAGTCCATACGTACTGATAATGAATAAACCGGGTGTAAACTCAAGCTGAGTTTAAAATTGTGTGATTCTGGATTTTTACCATGGCCAAAGGTAAACAAAGAAAAGCGCGAAACTCTGATTCTTGCAAGAAAGAAAAGAAAAGACATCTTATTTTGGGTTTGCTCGGGTGGAGTGAGCGATTCCTCCTTGTGTCCGTGTTGAATCATGGCGCCGAAAGAGGAGGAGCTAGGAGTTTCCGGGTGGTTTATGCCTTCCTGGAGGATGTGACATAGATGATCCTGCCCACGCGTGATGTAGGTCAACACGGAAGTTGGCTGATGGGAAATGTAGTTTCTTAAAGAGACGGACTGAATGTACCTACAATCCCCCTTTTGGTCTCAGGGGTATGATGGAGTCATAGCACTGAGAGCACAGTATCAAATCAAATCAAGTTTATTTGTACAGCGCTTTTAACAATAAACATTGTCACAAAGCAGCTTTACAGAATTTGAACGACTTAAAAGATGAGCTAATTTTATCCCTAATCTATCCCCAATGAGCAAGACTGTGGCGACGGTGGCAAGGAAAAACTCCCTCAGACGACATGAGGAAGAAACCTCGAGAGGAACCAGACTCAAAAGGGAACCCATCCTCATTTGGGCAACAACAGACAGCCTGACTATAATATTAACAGTTTTAACAGGTATAACCCTCAACTGTCCTCATGGGGCCGTCCTTCACAGGAGTGGGGCGATAAAACTCCGACCAGACACAGGGCACCAGGATGGATCAAGCAGGTCCGAGGGGCAGAAGAGGCCAGCATCTCAATCCCAGGATCAACATGTAACTCAGAGGGACAGATGGGGGGGGGAGAGAGAGAAAGAAAACAATGATGACACTCGCACTTTAAAACAGACCACTCGAAAATCGGAACGTAAATGGCGTCAAACAAAATTGGTAGTGTTCAAATTGGCATGGAAGGAGAGCTTCCTGAAGTATAGAAAAGCTCTTAGTGCTGCGAGATCAACATATCTCTCCTCCCTAATAGAAGATAACAAAAATAATCCTAGATTCCTATTTAATACTGTAGCAAAATTAACCAGGAATAAGTCCACTATAGACAGATGCACACCTGCAGTATGTAGTAGCAACAACTTCATGAATTTTTTTAATGACAAAATTGAGAATATCCGACAAAAAATTCAAACTACTAATTTAAGGTTAGACAATGAAAGTGACCTCGTAGTTAACAATATAACTGTATCAGATCATCAGTTAGAATGTTTTACTCCCCTAAAAGAAACTGAATTACTTTCATTAATCTCTACATCAAAAGCCTCAACTTGCGTACTAGATCCCTTACCGACACATCTATTCAAAAAGATAATGCCTGGAGTAATTGAACCGCTTCTAAAAATAATAAATTCTTCTCTTATGATTGGCTATGTACCCAAATCCTTTAAACTAGCAGTTATCAAACCCCTGATTAAAAAACCTGACCTTGATCCCTGTCAGCTGTCCAATTATCGGCCAATATCAAACCTCCCCTTTATCTCCAAGATCCTTGAAAAAGCTGTGGCACAGCAGTTATGCTCATATTTACATAGGAATAACATCCATGAAATGTATCAGTCAGGATTTAGACCTCATCATAGCACAGAGACAGCACTGGTTAAAGTAGTAAACGACCTACTGTTGGCGTCTGATCAGGGCTGTGTCTCGCTACTTGTGTTGCTTGACCTTAGTGCAGCATTTGATACCATTGATCATTCCATTCTTCTGGATAGACTAGAAAATGTTGTGGGAGTTAAGGGAATGGCCCTCTCCTGGCTCAGGTCTTATCTAACTGATCGTTATCAGTATGTTGATATAAATGGTGATATTTCTAGACGTACCGAGGTAAAGTTTGGTGTTCCACAAGGTTCTGTCTTGGGTCCACTGCTTTTTTCTCTATATATGTTACCTCTGGGCGATATTATTCGTAAACATTGTATTAGTTTCCACTGTTATGCTGATGACACACAGTTGTATGTCTCTGCAAAACCTGATGAGAGACACCAGCTTAATAGAATTGAGGAATGTGTGAAGGACATTAGACACTGGATGCTTATAAATTTCCTTCTGCTTAACTCTGACAAGACTGAAGTACTTGTGCTAGGACCACATACAGCTAGAAGTAAGTTTTCTGATTACACAGTAACTCTAGATGGCCTTTCTGTTTCTTCACGTGCAGCAGTAAAAGACCTCGGAGTGATTATTGACCCCAGTCTTTCATTCGAAACTCACATTGATAACATCACCCGGATAGCTTTCTTTCATCTCAGAAATATTGCAAAGATAAGAAATTTAATGTCATTGCATGATGCAGAAAAACTAGTCCATGCTTTCGTTACCTCCAGGTTGGATTATTGTAATGCCTTACTGTCTGGATGTTCCAATAAGTGCATAAACAAGCTCCAGTTAGTTCAAAATGCCGCAGCAAGAGTCCTTACTAGAACTAGAAAATATGACCACATCACGCCTGTCTTATCCACACTGCATTGGCTCCCAATCAAATTTCGTATTGATTATAAAATACTACTATTGACCTTTAAAGCACTAAATGGTCTCGCACCACAGTACCTGAGTGAACTTCTGGTCCTCTATGACCCGCCACGCCTACTTAGATCAAAAGGTGCAGGCTATCTGCTGGTACCTCGTATAGTGAAGGCTACATCAGGGGGCAGAGCCTTTTCTTACAAAGCCCCACTGTTATGGAACAGCCTTCCAAGTAATGTTCGGGAATCAGACACAGTCTTAGCATTTAAGTCTAGGCTGAAAACATATCTGTTTAGTCAAGCCTTTTATTAATGGTGTTTGAGGTAAAGGAGTAGATCTGGAGGGTCCTCAGACATAGAGTGTTTTGGTAAACTGGGATGTATGGATGCTGTCAGTCCCCACTCGCTTGCTCACTCGAGTTTGTTGACGGTGCAGTGGCTGGCTGCTTTATGTCCCGGGGCTCCCTCATGCCTGTGTTACCTTCTGGCTCTCTCCTTTTAGTTATGCTGTCATAGTTAGTTGCCGGAGTCCCTGCTTGTACTCGGTGCAATATGTATACAGTACCGTACAGTCCACATGCCCGTAGTCCTTGAGGCAGCCTTGCTCTGTACAGTCCATGGTGTCCTGTGAAAACTGGGTAAACTCATGAGTTCTAGTAAGACAGTTGGAGGCAGAGGCATTTGGGCATATAACCACTATCTAACTAGGTCAGAGTCACATCAAAAATTTAAACGGTAAACACTACATATATACTTCATTTCCTACACATAAAAAAAATAAGAAAAGAGAAGAAATGAAGGAAGGAAGGACAGAAGTTTTAGTGTTTGGGTTGGTAAACCTAATCTTCTAGAATGGTGTTGGGTTGGTGTAATAGCAGTGGGTGGTCTGGCCAGAAAGCATGCGCTACTGCGGCTAAAGCTGTCAGGGACACAGACCATCTTATCCAGCTTGGCATGTAGTGTTATGTATGGGTTGCCTGGGCAGACCCAGTGGATGTCTTTAGTGGAGGTGCACATCTCTAAGTCTTGTGGATTCACAAAAATGAGGATAGCACTGCCAAGACTATATGCCAGGTGTATTTGCGATGAATACACACTAGTAATAATAGCGGATTTTATTATTTTATCTACCATGTTATACCGAAGGGTTATTACTTTATTGGGTTGGTAAGTCTGACCGGGAATGTTAGTGTACGCTTATGGGTGAGTGAGGTGTACAAGCTAGGTGGACAGGATGGGCCTAGCTGTCGTCCCCCCCCCCCTTTTGGAGTGAGGACTGTTCAAAAGGTTTGATTCGATTATTATGGACCCATCGATATGAGAGCGTTTGATTAGGTCTGAATGTCCTAATGCGATACGCGATGGGGAACGGTTTTCCCATGATCAAAAGGTCTTGACCAGGGTGGTAGGAACTTCTCTGAGATTCGGGTGTAGTAGGCCTTTTGTCCTTTCACGCTCGAATCGAGATTCTTTTGGGCACCTGTAAAGGTTGACTGTAGGTGGCGTTGTAGGTCGGCGACATATTGATGTGCGGTGTATGCAATTGCGACGTTCATGTCCTCTGGTTTGTATAGGAGATGCGGTGGGAGAACCATCTCCCACCCAGTCATCATTCCAAAGTGTGTGACTTCAGTGGCGCAATGAGGGGTGGACCGAATGGCCCTTAGCACCAAGGGAAGTTTCACATCCCAATCTTTACCATGGTTTGTGACATACTTTTGCAGCATGCTCACAATGGTTTGAATGGCTCGTTCAACCTGACCAGAGAATTGAGGGTGGTACGCAATATGGAATTTCGCCTCGACGCCTATCATGTCCCACAGCGCAGCCATTACACCAGCAGTGAAATGGGTGCCTGTAGACGAGTTGATGGATAGAGGGAGGTTTTTCAAAGAATTGTGGCCACTAAGAGGAATCGCGATGTCAGGTGTTTCGACACCAGACTCGGTGTGCAAAGACATGAACTGAAGTTCATCAGAAATTTGATCTCACGTGGCACTTGGTTGGTCGGTGTTCGCACTAATCTCATGGCAACGGGTTTGTGCATGTTTTGTGGGGCTCAACGACGGCGGGGTCGTGATTTGTGTGAAGCTGACTAAGTTTATGTTGCAGGGCTTGGTTGGGATTGGGTCACCTTGTGAGAACCGTCTCTGAGAGATGGTGGTGAAGACTTAAGCGCACGTGAGAGGTGCGTTTTGTGGGTTTGCCTTCACCACCAGGGGGGGCCCTGCTGTTTCACAGGGATTTCCTCCCCTTTCACGAGATCTACTCGTGGTTCCCGGCCTAGTCATGCCAGCAGGTAGCTTTTGTCATTTTTCTTGGGCTCTTTTATCTTATCTGTTGAGGGGTCTGACCTCTGTTGTAACAGTTCTTTAAATTCAGCCAAGCAGGCCTTCAAAGAGTTCAGCTCTGAGTGGAACTCACCAGGTTGGTCTGAGTCACTGTCTCGGTCACCTCTACCCCTACAGGGAGAGCTATGGTTGGAGCGCTCCTGCCATTTCCGGCCAGAGCGGGGATGACGATCTTGCTGCCAACCGTTTTGTTCCTTATGATCATTCTCATCTGAGGAACGGTTGCCATGGTCCCTATGGCCTTGCCATTGGTCTCTCTTGGCCTTACCTTGCCGATTCTCCCACTCACCCTGGCGATGGCTCGGCAAGGGGCGGTTTGGACCGTAGTTTCTCCAGGTGGGTCCCCCTTTTGGAGCTTCACCTCCTTCTAAGGTTAGCGGGGGCTTTTCCTCACCCTGGAAACTAAGGACTCTGGGTTCATCATCGTTTCCGTTTGCGGTTTTGACAATGGTCTCCCAGGTCATTTGGGCTAGTTGCCTAATTTCCCTCATCAAGTGGAAACCCTGTCGACATGTCAGTGCGACTTGAGTCCGCATGCTTGGGTGGAGGTTATGTAAGAAGAAGGATTTGAAGCCTCTATCTTCTTCCAAGCCTGGTGCGCTACTACCCTGGAAATAGGCAGTACGTAGCCATCTATAATATTCACGAGGTGCCTCAGACCATTTTTGTTTGATTTGTAATGCACACAATGTTGTGGAGGTTTCGTCCGTGTACGGCGCATATTCTTCCCTCATGTATTTGCGAAGTTTCGAATAACTATCGCAAATGTTTGGGGGTAGAGTCTCTAAAAGGGCGTGAATGCTGCTACTGGAGGTCTTCCAGATCAGTTTAAGTTTTTCTCGCATTGTGGCATTCGGCAGGTCCATCAGACATCAGTCAATTTCTCGCAAATAATTATTCACGTTTGTTCTTTTATTGTCGGGATCAAATCGCTCAACATCGTTGGCAAGTAGGTCAATTTGCCGTAAGCAAAGAGTTTGGTGCACGTCCTTGTGCGGCCTTCTTGGCTCTCCTGAGTACTCATTATCTAAGCTACTCTGGTGTTGCTCCCGTTTCGCACTAGATTCATAGCCTGATTCATCCGACGATGGATCAGGGACACTGTAGCACACTGACTTGGGTGTGCTATGTTCCTGGGCTCGGGATGAGCACAGTACGGCTCCACCCTGGCTAAACGACGAAGTCGTGTAGCGAGTTGATGGAGTTTGGCGGGCTGTCTGGTCCTCGACCAGGCAATCTACGGTGTCCACTTCGGATGCCTCTTCCCGCTCTGAACTAACCCTAACCCTAACCCTCTTCCCGCTCTGAACTCTGAACTAACCCTAACCCTGTTGTTTTGGCATTCACTCTTACTCGTGTTCCTAATGTTTGCCTTTTCGGAGGCAGAGCAGTGAATAAGGTCTGCGATGACCTCAAGGAGAGACATGTCTTGAGCGTTGTCTTCAATTTTTGAGACACGAGGGGATGCCATTTCGCTTAGGTTGGATATTGGATAATTAATTAATTAATTAGTTAATTTATTAATCAGTTGATAAGGCTGTTTTTGCTGACAATGCTCTCTTATCCTAAGTTATCAATAGGTTATTAGTATTTTGTGATATGGTTATCACACTACTGTTAACCGTTTAACACACCTGGGGATATACCTTAGCAATTGCTTAAACAAACTGATGGTTTACCTGTTGTTGCAACAATCTTCAAGAAGTCAACAAACCAATCGCCTTACACGGGGCACCAATTTAAATGTAGGTGCATTTGGGTAATTGAGTGATCAATCTCATTAAATCTGAAGGTTAATAATTAAAGTTGAATCAGTCTCATATTATCATTAAATTACTCATGGAATCAGTCTCATTAATCAGTCTCATTAATTAATATCATTAATTTTGGTGCTTAATAATAAATTACCAAACAGCTAAATTATGGTATATTCCAAATTATTATGATCACTTACCATATTACATAAATCATATGCACCTTTTAGAATTCTTTGGAGATTGGGGACTTCAAAGATATTGGAACACAAATAAACACAGTTTCAATAATAAATGAATTTATTATAACAAAGATAAAATGGATAATGGCAGTTGAAATATATACAAACAGTGAGGTGTGTGAGAGTGTGTGTGAATGAAGACAAAAGATTAGCTTTGTGTGCTAATTAAGACAAAGGAATGCTAGCTAAGACAAAGGAATGTTATCTAAGTAGAACAAAGGATTAGCTCTGTTGCTAACTAAGGTGTGTTTGTGGGTGTGAGGCCTTGTATCCATGTGGTGGAGTTGACCACGTGTCGCTAAGTCAAACAAAGAATTAGCACGTGTTGCTAATGTGTGCTTGTGTGTGTGGCCTGTGTGCGTGAAAGGCCCTATGGCCTGAGCAGAAGGCTAGTGTGGGATGCTAGCTAGGTATGTTTGTGTGTGTCCATGTGGGAGAGAGAGACCTTGTGTGTGGCCTACAAAAAGGATTAGCTCTGGTAGCTAACTCCACGTGTGTTTGTGGGGGGAGGAGTTGACCACGTGGTAAGGCCTATGGCCTAGCAAAAGAAAGAAGCTAGCATGGGATGCTAACTGAGGTGTATTTGTGAGGCCAGGTGAGGCCTGTGACCACGTGTTTGTGTGTGTGTCAGGCCTGGTGACCACGTGTTCGTGTAGGCCTAGATTAACCTCGTGTGGCTAAGCTAAGACAAAGGGATGCTAGCTAAGGTGTGTTTGTGAGTGGGGGAGGACCGCCACGTGTTTCTAAGACAATACACTTAGCTTTGGATGCTAATGGGGCAAAAGAAATTAGCTGTAGGCTAATTTCACTAGCTTATAACAGTACTGAATCCACTGAAACCTTGATAAGGTCAAAATGTGTGATAAGGAAATTAAGTATGTTAATAAGGAATAAAGAGAAGCATGCACAGCCTATCTATTAAAACAATTGAGAGATTAAAACAAAATAACAATCATCAATTCAACACGTTGCGTGTCGAAGAGTGTAAACAATTAAACCGTTCGAGTTTAAATTCACGCTAGTTCGATAAAAGCTAATTCCTAAGACTAGGTTTTTCTGCCCAAATGCCAGTCTTACTCAGTATCTTGCCTTTAGCAAAATTATGAAGAGATGTTCCGAGACTTTGGAGTTTCACTGTTGTGGAGGTCTCCTTGAATCGATTCCATGGAGTAGAGGATCCCTTAGTTCGATGCGTGGTCGCTCGTGATGAGAAGAGAGTCTCTGATCAGAATAATGTGCACAGCTGTTTAATTAGGAGGAATTCCGTCGCTCCTAATTTTTAATTGAACTGTTGGGCTGCAGTCCGTACGTACTGATAATGAATAAACCGGTTGTAAACTCAAGCTGAGTTTAAAATCACGCGATTCTGGATTTTTACCATGGCCAAAGGTAAACAAAAAAAGGGCAAAACTCTGATTCTTGCAAGAAAGAAAAGAAAAGACATCTTATTTTGGGTTTGCTCGGGTGGAGTGAGCAATTCCTCCTTGTGTCCGTGTTGAATCATGGCACCGAAAGAGGAGGAGCTAGGAGTTTCCGGGTGGTTTATGCCTTCCTGGAGGATGTGACGTAGATGATCCCACCCACGCTTGACATAAGTCAACGCAGAAGTTGGATGATGGGAAATGTAGTTTCTTAAAGAGACGGACTGAATGTACCTACAAGCTATTAACCTAACTACTGAGAACCACTGGAACATTCACAATAGAGAGAGAGAGAGATATCTGCAAAACATAATTTTTCTCTTTGCACACTTTTGAACTGAATGTTTTCTGGCTCTGCCTCTCAGGTGTGCATAATTCTGGTATTGCCTTCTCTGTAAAATGTCTGCAACCAGGCAACTCATATTTGGGATCGAGTGTGTTTAGTAATTTTTGGAAGCCTGGTTTTTCCACTATACTAACTGGGATCATGTCTTCGGCAATGATGTTAGTGATTGCATCCGTTATAGCTCTCCATCTCTGACTCGTTTTCTCATATGGGGTGGTTTTGGAGAACGAGGCTGCTATGGTCATTTGTTTAGCTTGTGGGGGGTTTTTAGCTCATGGGCAAGTAGTTTGGAGTTTAAGAGACTCTTCATACTGTACCGGGTGAGCTTTCAGGTGATGGAACATACACTATATTGCCAAAAGTATTCGCTCACCTGCCTTGACTCACATATGAGCTTAAGTGACATCCCATTCCTAATCCATAGGGTTCAATATGACGTCGATCCACCCTTTGCAGCTAGAACAGCTTCAACTCTTCTGGGAAGGCTGTCCACAAGGTTTAGGAGTGTGTTTATGGGAATTTTTGACCATTCTTCCAGAAGCACATTTGTGAGGTCACACACTGATGTTGGACGAGAAGGCCTGGCTCTCAGTCTCCGCTCTAATTCATCCCAAAGGTGTTCTATCGGGTTGAGGTCAGGACTCTGTGCAGGCCAGTCAAGTTCATCCACACCAGACTCTGTCATCCATGTCTTTATGGACCTTGCTTTGTGCACTGGTGCACAGTCATGTTGGAAGAGGAAGGGGCCAGCTCTAAACTGTAAAAACAGTCTGCATGCCTAGGTGCTTGATTTTATACACCTGTGGCCATGGAAGTGATTGGAACACCTGCCTCCGATAATTTGGACGGGTGAGCAAATACTTTTGGCAATATAGTGTATTTGCAGTGCTGCTGCCTTTCGTGATGACAGGTTTTTTTTTTTTGCACACTTTACAAACTGGCATTTGCTGTTCCATGTCCTCCTCGCGATATCCAAAAAAATGCCAGATGACTGACCCCTTACTAGTTCTTTTAGGAACCATTTCGTCCACTTCCATATTTAATTTGTCGCTGAAATTGACAGAGCTTAAGCTGGGCATACACTGTGTGATTTTTTCAATTGCGGTATTCAGCTGCTGCTCACACTGTACAAGTGAATCACAGGGGTAAACAGCACGCAGCTTACAATTCTTGTTCTCATACTATACGATCCGATGCTCGGATGCAATGCTCAGATCCGATGCTCAGGATTTCAAACAGGTTTGATTTTCATCCAATCGATCGGGAGGAGGTCGTGAGGTGTTAATCGCTTGTCATTACCCCATGTATACTACACGATCCGAGACGCACGATTGAGCCAAAACTCGGCCCGATCTCCAAAATAGTCGCACGAGTGAAAATCGTGTCAAAATCGAGCCAAAAATCGCACAGTGTATGCCCAGCTTTACACGGTAGCCTATGCAACACCAGTGATTGCATGAACTGAGTCAGCGTTGTAAACCAAAACTAGAAAATCTTCCCGCAAGTTCCTTTCAGCACCTAGATGTTGCCTGGGATTGGTTGGCGAGTGTGTGACGTTATCGTGTTTTTACCCTTAGGCAGCCTCTCACGTTAGTGCCTGAGGGACAGGGAGAAAACCACCGGAAAATGTTTTAAACAAATGCAACAAACATGAAACAAACATAAGTCAGCAGATGACCATAAAATACTCAATAGTTACGATATAATAATTTTATGTATCTTACACAGAATTTTCAGAGATATATCAAGTATATTCGATATATCACACAGCCCTAGTGTGAATCTTTGCTTCATATACATTTTTTTTTATTTTCACCAGCTCCAGGAGAAATACTTGGGTGATGTCTACCTGCAGGGGAAAGAATCTCTCAAAACTTATTTTGCCAAAAAGCCTGTTGCAGTCATTTTTGACGAAACTCCAGATGTAGAGGGCAGATGTATCCTGAACACTCTAATTGCGCCACTGGAGAAGGATGAGTCTGGAAGAATTTTGGCATACCTTGCTGACACACTGTTCCTTGAGCAGTGTAACCACTCCACTGTTTCTATGGCTGTTGTGAAGTGTCTTCAAGAGTACAGCACTGATAATGATGTCATTGTGTTTAACACTGATAATGCAGCCTACATGAAGAAGGCCTGTACCGCTGCGTTGAAGTCCTTATTCCCAAATTCAGTGCATGCAACATGCATGGCTCATATCATGAACCTTGTAGGAGGTGCCTTTCGGAGACCTTTTGATCAGTTGAATTCTTTCATGCTGAATTTCTCGCAAATGTCCTTCCATGCTGGCTCACGCAAAAGAAGATACCTTCAATTCATGACAAAAAGTCTGCCACCAGGAAGGAAAGCAACCATGGCTCCAAATCCATGTGCAACTCGATGGAACTCGTGGTTCACCGCTGTACAGTACCATTCAGAGCACTTCGGTCTGTACAAGGAATTTACTGAGAAGGAAATTGATGTAAGTGGCATTCTCTTTGCTAATACAGTATTACAAATATACATTTCAATTCCACTAAAGACATACAGATCAACACATTCACAAAGAAATATACAAAATGATAAAATCAAATACTATGTGTTTTTGTGACCGATTGCCTGAACACAATTTTGACTCATTTATTTTTATATTCAAAAGACCTGTGGAAAAACCACACCCCCATCAGTGGAGAGACTCCATGAAATGCTCCAGGATCCAAATATGGCACAAAGCCTACAGGTCCAGATCAGCATCATGGCAGATAAATGCAGAGGGATAACTGGACTTCTGGACCTCTTCCAGAGCAGACATCCTATTGTCACCAAAGTGTTTGACTACCTGGAGGATCTGCATATGAACTTGGAGGCCAACAAAGATCTCAGCTTTGAAACATGTGCAGAATACTTTGAGGGAGTGGATCTGTCTTTTGCAATCAAGATGCAGATCCTGAACAGAGTGGAACAGGCATCAATGCAGAGGACAAACTGAGTAAGTATATGTCTGATGGACAACCTGCCATTCATTTCCTCAAAGAGGTCAGGGTCTTTGACCCTCATCACACTGCATTTATGAATGATAGTGTGTCCAGCTACGAATCTATCCCAGGCTTCAGGGGTGTGCCTCAAGATGAACTGGATGCCTACTTCACACGCCTTGGTCCAGCAGCAGTCCATGCTGCAGCATGTGGAGTTGTAGATCTTGATGCATTTTGGGATGGACTTCAAGAGAGACTGCCCAAACTCAGTGGCCTGGCCATAAGATATAAATTGGTCATTGTGAGCTCAGCAGATGCTGAGCGCAGTAACAGCATCTACAAGCTGGTGTTATCCAGCCAAAGGAGATCAGTCACAAATGACAACCTCAAAGCCCTGGTCTTTCTATACCACAACCAGAGGCTTACCAGTGGAGCGTTTGAGGACGAAGATTTTGAGGAGGCCTTTGATGAGGCCGAGGTGTTTTACCTCATCATCTTTGTATGTTGTGTTGACGCCATGAATGTATTTACTCCTTTTGAATTTGAAGTCAGTGTTTATATAGGCTTAAATTCTGTTACTGAAAGTGTGTTATGTTTACATTGAAGCACTGTGTGCACTTTACGTTTTTTTTACATAATACAAGAAATTAATGGATGCCAAAATTTTGCAAAATGGTATTTTATTTTTCATTGTCTAGGCAGCTTCAGCATCATACTGTGAGGTTCTGTTCAAATTTTGAACTGAGATGTTTTTTTTTCTTTCTATGAAGCCTGAGCCAATTATTTTATTAGCTTATAATTATTATTTAAATGTATTCTTCAGGAGAGACTGCCTGCACACAGTACTAGTATTAATAGTTTTTTTTTCTTATATGAAGGCTGAGGCATTTCCTTTTGAATTTGGAGTCAGTATTTTTATATAGGCTTAAGTTCTCTATGGTGTTGCTGAAAGTGTCATGTTTACAGTGAAGGACTGTGTGCACTTTACATTATTTTTTACTTAATACAAGAAATTAATGGATGCCAACATTTTTGCCAAAATGGTATTTTATTTTCCATTGTTTAGGCAGCTTCAGCATCATACTGTGAGATTCTGTTCAAGTTGTTTTTTTCCTTCTATGAAGCCTGAGCCATTTATTTTATTAGTTTATAATTATTGTTTAATTTAGTCTTCAGGAGAGACGGCCTGCAGACAGTACTAGTATTAGTTATTTTTTTTCTTACATGAAAGCTGAGGCATTTATATTATATTTTAAGGTAACTTCATGTTGTGCTGTGAGGTTCTATGCACTTTAACTTTTGAACCAACAGGTGCATTTGGATAAGTAAAGCCTATTTTTCTGCATTTTTTGTCTCATCTCATCTCATTATCTCTAGCCGCTTTATCCTGTTCTACAGGGTCGCAGGCAAGCTGGAGCCTATCCCAGCTGACTACGGGCGAAAGGCGGGGTACATCCTGGACAAGTCGCCAGGTCATCACAGGGCTGACACATAGACACAGACAACCATTCACACTCACATTCACACCTACGGTCAATTTAGAGTCACCAGTTAACCTAACCTGCATGTCTTTGGACTGTGGGGGAAACCGGAGCACCCTGAGGAAACCCACGCAGACAGGGGGAGAACATGCAAACTCTGCACAGAAAGGCCCTCGCCGGCCACGGGGCTCGAACCCGGACCTTCTTGCTGTTAGGCAACAGCGCTAACCACTACACCACCGTGCCGCCCTGCATTTTTGTAGTCCTGGTAATCTTTTATATTGGTAAAGTTGTTTATAGGACCATTTCTCAGTGTCTCTTGTTCTTTTAATCAATAGTTTTTCAGTAATAACTTAATATTTAACAGATCACTCAATTTTAAATCACAAAAAGAGAAAATCGCAACAATTTCTTGCAACTTTCACTTCCTCCTGCAATGTAATCGCAACAAAAACCTAAAAAAACACCACAACTTTCATCGCAATTTTTTGGAAAAACCCACGCAACACCAGACATTTTAGCCTGCAACAATCACAAAAAAGGCCCACAAAATTCTGGGGGGACTGTATGAATGTTGGAAGGTTCTGACTAAAGTGGTAAAGTCAGTGGAGCAAAAACATCCAAGCGACATTCTTCAAGAACATGTAATTCGCACTGAAAAGGAGCTGGCTGAACTCAATGAGGTTTTTAATGCCTATAGGAAAGTTGATGTTCCAACTCACGACATGCGCTGGAAATTAAATAAAAGCACCTCAATTACTCAGGTTACGATAAAGAATGCTAAGTCTTGGATTCAGGGAGCTGATGAGTTGCTTTGGCCTGATGCTGTCTCTGTATTTGCATCCTCAGCCTCTAGTATCTCTCTCTGTTAATAAGGGCTGTGGAGCAAATTCCATTTGTTCCAATGAGTCACTAGCAAAGAGACAAGAAGCTGCTGTAGAGTATGCATGTACAAAAGCTGTGCTTAAGATCATGAGTGAACAAGAGCTTAGGCAAGAGGAATTGGAAGTACTTCAAGCTTAAGATAAGCAGATAGTTGCAGACCAGGAAGCGGCAGCATTAGCCCGGTGCCTCCAGGAAGAGCAAGAGTAAGTTGAACAAAAAATAATTTAAAAAAAGACAAAACCAAGAGGCCGCCCTGTCGAAAAGGCAACATGAAGAGAATGCCGCCAGAAGACAGTCTGTCGAAGACTTGGAGAGAGCTGGATCATTTGGAAAGACTGAAGAAATTGAACGCTGAAGAAAATCAATCAATATTGACATGGACAAAGATCTCACATTTCAGAAGCCTGATGCCCCCATGATTGTGCAGGTAGCTAAACAAGCGGATCCTGTGTGTGACTTACAACCAAGAGATGTGCCATCAAGGGGATGTTTCCAAATTCACAACATATGCATAATATCTATGAATCAAAAGTAATCAATACTTGATATACTGAGGCAAAAGTTCAAAAGTAAAACAGACTGATTGATACCATAATTCACCAATTATTATGCTGAAGTTCAGAAGCAATATATTCCAATAGAGTAGAAATTATGAACATAAAATTTTAAGAGCAAAATAACTATACTATGAGATCCAGAAACACTAACCATCATATACACACAGATCAGTACTCTGCAGTTCAGTAACAAATATCACAAAAAGTAACATTATCATAACATTTATGACTTGATGAGATATCACTAGTTTGGACAAGAGAAACAAATAATGCTACAAATAAAAACAACTGATAACAAAATTGACTGATTAATACTGTAAATGACATTATTATAACTAGATTTCAGTGTATCAAATGACAAGATAATATATCTTGTTATGAAAACCTCCACACCTCTATTGACTCACAGATGAATGGATACAAATAAAGTTTCTATTCATCTTCATCTATCAACCCTTGAGTTCAGCTCCATCAATTGGACTCCATCAATCATTAATTTATTTACGAGAAATTGAAAACCAGAAAATTAAAATTATATTTTCATTTTTAAATTATTAATTTTGAATATATATCCTCCACTGATTAATTGTTGTCTAATTATTCAGTGTGGCTCCTGTATGGTATTTAATGGTCAAAAAAAGATAATTACAAATAATCCATAATTATATCTAAATTATAGAGCCCTATGTTTCAAATCCCTAAACTCCCATTACTAATTAGTTAATTAATACAGCCGGTAACCTAATTAGCAGCCATTTGACAGCTTGGTATTTCATAGATAAATTTCCCCACTCCTACCTCACTCCCTGTCAATCCACACGCACGCAGGCGCACATTCCCCTCCAGCACGCGCTCGGCTATATAATGAACACCATCAACAACAATTCAAAGATTTGGAAATTACCACACACTCAACATAAATATACAGTTGAATAATGATCCCGCCAACAGAAATGTCAACAAATCCACGTGTATGACACGATTAAAACCAATCATAAACAACCATTTACTTTTCAGCTCAAATACACGAAGCAGTATTGGCCGGTTTCGCAAGTGGAATATTGCGCATGCGCACATCGCTCTTTCTGAATAGAAACATCTGGCAATTCATCAAAACAATATGTCGAGTGAGATGCTTTGGAAATCATGTGAATAAACTGATAAATTTGATATGTAACCCGAATATCGGCATATTTTGGCACTTGTCCGATCGGACAAGTAACTGAGACGATGAACTTGTCCGACATTAAGTATCACTTGTCCCGGACAAGCGGACAACCATTAATGTTGAGCCCTGTTGTGATACAGTTCTGTGATTACAATACCTTTAACATCACTTTGTGGAATTTTTTTTCCTCACTTTTAATTCATTTTTTTTAGCGCTTTTTTTTTTCATGAACTGAAAGGTGCCTCCCATAACCCGGTACGGAAAGTATGAACCGGAATGGGACATAACGTTACGTTTTCTAAATATTCAGGGGTTTCATACTTAACATCTTGTACTCACACGTCTCACTGTCACGTATTCTTTGATTATCCAGTATTATTATATCACATTGTATTAATGTTATATTCACAATATTTTCAATCGAAATTGATTGAAAAGCCCGGAACTCCAATTATGGAATATACCTCGGGATGACGTCACAAAGAAATCGTCTGGCAGAACGAGTGCCATCTCTCTCTCATAATCTTTTAACCATTTCTATTTCCTTCTATTTTTATTCTGACCTCTTCCCTCCTTTCTCTTTATCTCTCAGGGGGGAAGTCTATCAAGCTAAGAACACTTAAAAAGATAGACTGGAAAGCAGATGGGCACAAGTGGGAGAATAATGGAACATCCAAATTCCCTCGAACTTCACCTGTTATAGCTAAGACCTATCACCAGGGGCGGACTTACTATTAGGCAAACCAAGGCGGTTGCCTAGGGCCCCTAAGAGTCAGCCCCGTCACGGTAAACACCAAACAATATATATATATATATATATATATATATATATATATATATATATATATATATATATAAAATCTTAATTTGTCTCAATTTGTCTTAAATTTGCCACCTTATCGTGGTGGAGGGGTTTGTGTGCTTGAATGATCCTAGGAGCTATGTTGTTGGGGGCATTATGCCCCTGTTAGGGTCTCCCAAGGCAGACAGGTCCTAGGTGACAGGCCAGACCAAGAGCAGTTATATGTGTGCTGGGCATGCCACCATAGGGCGGGAGAGGTCTTTCTGCAGTCCCAACGGCCAGCATGCCTAAGGTCAGTCCCTGCCTGGGT
The DNA here is from genome assembly GCF_027579695.1 of Neoarius graeffei. NCBI lineage: Eukaryota > Metazoa > Chordata > Actinopteri > Siluriformes > Ariidae > Neoarius > Neoarius graeffei. The sequence continues at coordinate 108,517,116 of NC_083574.1, read as the reverse complement.
CGGCCCACTGACCTTTACTTTTCTGACTGCTCCTGGACATATGATGTTGTGATATGTGTCTCCCTGAGGCCACTCTGCATCAACTGCCCACGGAGAACATGAGCACGGAAGAGGGCAGCCTGCTCACCCTCAGCCTGAGGCCAGCACCCTTTGGCTGAGGATCTTGATACCCGCTACAGACCCATCACAGTATAATTCGAATCAGTGTCGTACGCATGGGTGGCGACACCGCACATATAACGGACCAAGGGCAAAGCCGCAAGGACCCCCTGGCTCTGACTCACCCATGCGTGCCCGCAACACGATAAAATCAATCAAGCTTGCCTCCTGGAATGTCAGAACCATATCTGACAGAACCACCTCCAGACACCAAGCCCCTGAAAGAAGAACCGCGTTAGTCGCAGACGAACTGAAGAGATTCAACATCGACATCTGTGGACTCAGTGAGTGTTGCATCCCTGAGGAGGGGGAGTTTATTGAGGGCAACTTTACTTTTCTCCACTCAGGCAGACCAAGTGTCCAGCCTAGACAGGAAGGAGTCGGGATTGCAATCAAGACCTCCCTGCGCCCGTTGGTAACCAAGTGGAAGGGCATCAACTCCCGCATTATGATGATGAGGATCAAGCTCAATAAGTCCTGCCAAGCAACTGTAATAAGTGCCTACGCACCTACATTTAAAAGATCCCTTGAAGAAAAAAAACCTATTTTATGACCAACTGTCTGAAGCCCTTTCATCAGTGCCCAGTTATGACCGAATCTTTGTACTCGGTGACTTCAATGCTAGAGTTGGCAAGGACACCACAACGTGGCCAGACGTCATCGGAAACCACAGATTAGGAGACTCCAATGAACAAGGAATCATGCTTCTCGAGCTTTGCGGGCATTATGGACTCACAATCTCCAACACCCTTTTTGAACATCGGGACATTCACAAAGGTACTTGGATGCATCCACGATCGCAATGCTGGCACATGATCAATTTCATCATCGTACGCAACCACTACAAAAGCGACCTGATCGATGCCCGGGTAAAACGCTCAGCTGATTGTTGGGCAGATCACAGAATGGTGTGTGTGCGCTTGAAGCTACGTTTCCATATCTCCACTCAAAGACGTCGGTATCCCGGTGCTAAGCGCCTAAACACAACCAGGCTCAAAGATCCGGAGGTCATAAAAATAATTGAGGGATCAATCATGCAAAGGCTCGGAGACATTAACTCATCATCCCTAGAAGATCATTGGGAATCCTTGAGAGATGTTTTGTACTCCACATCCAAGGACATTCTCGGGCTACAGAAGAGACGTCATCACGACTGGTTTGACAAAAATGACCTAACCGTCCAGGACCTCTTGAAGAGGAAGCGTGACAGTTTCCAAGCGGTCTTACAGAATGAAACCCCTGAGAACCGCCAGAGATACAGGAAGGCACCTAGCGAGTGCCAGAGAGCTTTGCGCAAACTCCAGAACCAATGGTGGCTTGACAGAGCTAGCGAGATAGAAGAACATGTGGAGAAACATGACTCACAGAGTTTCTTTAAGGCAGTGAAGATGGTTCAGCAGAGGCGTTCATCTGGCCTTGGTCCCATCAACGATGTTAACGGTATTCGCCTTACCGAGAAAGACGACATACTAGCTCGCTGGAAAGAACATTTTGCCACTTTGCTCAACCAACCGAGCAGCGCTGATCCATCAGTTCTCAATGACATTCCCCAAGAGCCCATCCTATATGAGCTTAAATATATTACGTTCATTATGTCTTCTTCTTAAATCAAAATAATTAGTTTTTTCTTTTGTTTCAGACAAGTAAAAGCTTTTTTACCTTTACCTGACATGTTTCGATGGTGTAACTTCCGTCTTCATCAGAGGGTCACCCGGATGTTGGTGTGTGACGTGCCTTTATAATCACGCCTCCACAACATCAGCTGATTATAAAGGCACGTCACACACCAACATCCGGGTGACTCTCTGATGAAGACGGAAGTTACACCATCGAAACATGTCAGGTAAAGGTAAAAAAGCTTTTACATGTCTGAAACAAAAGAAAAAACTAATTATTTTGACTACATGAGCTTGCTGAACCACCGCTCCTTGATGAAGTGCAGAAGGCACTAAAACACTTAAAGAACGACAAATCACCTGGCCTGGATTGTATCCCTGCGGAAGTTCTCAAAGCCGGTGGCATCACTCTCACCAACGAGCTCCACAAGCTTCTGCTCACAATCTGGCAGGAAGAGAGAGTACCCCAAGACTTCAAAGATGGCAACATCATGACACTCTTCAAGAAGAATTGCAGGTTTACATGTGGAAACCATCATGGCATCTCCTTGTTATCTATCGTCGGAAAATTGTTTGCACGAGTGATCCTGAATCGTATCTGGCCAAGCATAGAAAAGCACATCACAGAGGCACAGTGTAGCTTCAGAGAAGGGCGCTCAACCAATGACATGATCTTTGCCCTGCGCCAATTGATTGAGAAGAGCGGCGAGCAGAACCAGCAGCTCCATATCATCTTCATTGACCTTGTCAAAGCGTTTGACACAGTGGATAGGTCTCTCACATGGGATATCCTGTGCAAGATTGGAATCCCCCCTAAGCTGGTGGCTATCATCAGCAGCTTCCATGACAGCATGCAGGCCAAAGTCTCTATCAAAGGCGAACTCACTGAAGCATTCGAAGTCTCCTCTAGACTACGGCAAGATTGTGTTCTCGCACCCACGCTGTTTATCCTTTTCTTTTCCTTCATGCTTCGCCATGCACATAAGGAAATGCAAGACTGTGGAGTTGAGATACGACACAAGTTGGACGGCAAGCTTTTCCAACTTTGCCGCCTCAAGTCTAAATCAGCATCCAAAATGACACTGAGCGACTTCCTGTATGCCGATGATGCAGCCTTAGCCACTGCAGACCTTAACTCTCTACAGAATGTTACAACAGTCCTTAACAACGCATGTAACGACTATGGCCTCACCATCAGCAAACCCAAGACTGAGGTAATTCACATTCAGTGCCCAGAACCACTACCGATCCTCCTAGATGGCTTCAAACTCAAGCGGGCACACAATTTTGTGTACCTGGGTAGCAACCTCAGCGACGATGGGAGCCTTCAAGCCGAGGTCAAGAAGAGAATTAGCCGAGCAGCTCAGTCATTCCGCAGTCTAGCTACGAGATGTTGGGACAGAAATGGACTGTCCACCACTACCAAGTTGACAGTATACAGAGCCATTATACTACCGATTCTGCTCTACGGCAGTGAGACATGGCCAACTCTCTCAAAGCAACTGCAAATGCTAGGAAGTTTCCATCAACGATCCTTGCGGAAACTCCTCAGAGTTAAATGGTGGCATCACATCACGAACGCAGAGGTCCTGTCACATGCCAACTCAACTACAATGGAAACTATGATTCGAGCTAATAGACTCCGCTGGCTGGGTCATGTCTGTAGGATGGGTGACAACAGGATCCCAAAGCAGCTCCTCTTCTGCGAACTCTCGCACGGCACCCGACCGAGAGGCCGTCCCCTTAAAAGATGGAAAGACTGCGCGAAAGAAGACCTGAAAATCTTTGGCTTCGGCAACAATTGGTTTGAGGTGGAGGCTGACAGAACGGCATGGCGTGCCCAGGTGAAGCTTGGTCAAACCCTGTCAGAGGATCAGTTCATGGAACGAGCAGCAGCGAGGTGTCGACAACATTGTGAGAAGGGTCCCCAATCATCTTCCTAGATGCGGACCATAACTGAACTGAACTGAATTTGTCTCTGATATTAAGTAGTCAACGATATAAATGGAAAAACACACCAAAATAGCATCAGAATATCGAATTCATGTGTATATAGTATTTGTCCCAGCACACACACACACCCTGGTTGTTTTACATTGGACTAGTCCATGATCTGACGATGTAGACAGGTGCGCGACGGAAATTCAAACCAAAGCAGAGGGAACTGTAAACAAGATGAAGCGCAGTTATGAGAGTGGTTGCGCTAAATGAAAAAAAGGGCACAAAGCAAAAAGAATGCAGCTGCACTTATGAAACTAACTGCATTTTTCAAATTACATTTTTTATGTATAATCTGGAATATCAAGCGTAGTAGCTGAAGTAGCCTGTTTATTTATTTATTTATTTATTTATTCAAATCAATCTAATTATTATAGCAGTCGGTCAAATATGCAACCTTTTTCAAGAAGCAACTTTCAAGCAATCTTTTTATTGTTGCAAGTTAGAGCATAAGTGGATATTGATTCAAATTGTGACTGAGGGGGAAAAGGTATCAGTCATAGCTTGACGGTTTTAGTTGCAGCGGCATCGTGGCAGCAGTTGACTTTCTACCACTTTTACACTCTTTTCTGGAGACCAGAAAGACAATAACAATAGTATTATATAGATGATGAAGGCCAGGAGAAGTACATGGAGAAGAGACAAGCAAGAAAGGCACAAAGGAGAGACCTGAAACATAAAGGCAAAACAGACACACAGATGAAGAAAAACAGGGGTACAGACAAAGAAATGGAAGACAGGGACAAAGAGAAGGTATTCATTTTAACAATACATTTTGGGTATTTATTTCTACTGTTCCATGATTGATTTACTGTTGTCTTGTGTCACAGTCTGGGTGCGATTTGCTGGGGGGGATGGTGGGGATCATCCCCCCCTCTGGTTTTTATCTCTGCTGAAAAAAATCCTCGGGGACAACCCCGTCAATAAAACAAACAAACCAAAAAAAAAAGTTGACATGACAGGCATGTTGTGACACAGTTTTCTCTGGTCTACATTGCACTCACTTTCAAAATGACCCGAAGTGGCAGCTTTGATGTTCACGAACGTCCCCAGCAAATAGATACATTGTAGATAACAATATCCAGAGTGTGAACGTGGATTTAGCGCCATGAATCACATCCTTACTGATGAGCGCAACAGAATGAATGTATCCACACTGACAGCCTTCTTTTCCTCGCTGTCAATGGGCCAGACATGCGTTCCTTCCCTGCTGAGAAATTCGCAGAAATAAAGAAGGGCGAAACGCGGTGGATAGCGCACTGACGGGAAAGCAGAAAAGGCCACATGAACTGCGCCATCAGAGCAAACTGTTCATTTAGTATTCATGTATTTTAGTGATTTTCGAGTCACTGTCCATTTAATCCGGAGGGAGAGAAACATCACAGCAACGCGACAAGCAATGCAAACTTTGTTGTGTGTTAGTGTTCGTGTATTTAGTCAGAGAGATAGGAAGATGAATTTACTATCTCTGGTTCGTTTTCATTTAGTGTTTGTGGCAGTGGGGGCGTGGTCAAGCATTGGTCTGTGACAGAAGGACGGCAGGACAGAACTGATTTCACACAACTCAGTTTTATTCAGCTTTTCAGCTTCTATCTGCACTCACACACACATCAGTCGTCTAGTTGTGGAGAGAGCTCCCTCTGCTCTCGCTCTCTCTCCTTAAATAGGGCGCGGTCACTGGGAAGACACACAAACACATTAATGACAGGTGTAGTGATTCTACCACTTACCTTCCCTGACTCCGCCCTCCTGTCACAGACCAATGCTTGACCACGCCTCCGCTGCCACAGTGTTATTCATTTGATATCATCGGATGTTATTGAGCTGTTAGCCTATTGTTACCTTAGTTTTGTGACGTTTCATGATTAAAAAAAAAAAAAAACATCCCCCCCTTCTGTTTTTTTGACAAATCGCACCCTGGTCACAGTAATGAAAGATAATAAGAGACAAGACGGATGGACAACACCAACTTCTGCCAGTGAGCCCTTGCTGAACAAGGTATGTGATTTGACTTTGGATTACTTGTGTTCATAGATCATATCATCAAAGAAAAAGTGTATTGAGTTGTTTTGTTATAATGCTGTGTTGTTTATTGTAGTTTGGGTTCCATACCTCTGCACACCACCTTTCTATGAAGACTTTGGAGAAGCCAGCAACAAGTAAGACTTTCTTTCTCATATGATTATGATGAACAATGGACATTTGGAGATTAAGGACTTTTCAGTAATGTACTGGCTGCAACCTTTAAAAACTCATACCTCTCTCTTTCTCTACCCCCCACCCCCCGTCTCTCTCACACATACACAAACAAACAAACACTCTCTCTCTCTCTCTCTCTCTCTCTCTCTCTCTCTCTCTCTCACACACACACACACACACACACACACACCTACACCCCATTATGGAATGGTGATGGAATACATGAACAATGGAATTTTGAAGATTAAGGACATTTCAATAATGTACTGGCTGCATCCTTTACAAACTCACAATCCCTCTCTATCTGTCTCTCAACCAGTATATTGCCTGTCACTAAATGGCTCCCTCCCTCACTCACTCTCTCTCTCCCTCCCTCCCTCCCTCCCTCCCTCCCTCACTCACTCTCTCTCTCTCTCTCCCTCCCTCCCTCACTCACTCACTCTCTCTCACACACACAAACTCTCTCTCTCTCTCATACCGGTACATTTATCTTGGCATCAGTCTTATCCCATTGAAATGTAGAGGTTTTGATAGAGTAATATCCATTTGTGTTGTAGTTCTGATAACAGTAAGATCATTTTGTATCTCTGGTAATGTGTATCTGGTAATATGTATCCATTTGTGTTCTACTGATAAGAATAAGATCATTTTATATCTGGTAATATGTATCTGTGGAGTAAAAATAATAATTGGATTTCAGATATCCTTGTTTTATTAAAATATGGAGATTGACTTAAAATTGGCTATCTCTCTCTACTGTCTCTTCTTCTGTTGTTTGCCTTGTCGCTCTCTCTCTTTCTGGTTTGATCTGAGCAATAAACACTGTCAGAATTTTGGCAAATGCTGGAGTAATCTCAAACCTGTTTCACTGTGGAGCTTATTTGGGGCACATTGTTAGTGGCAGTTTGCTATCTTTTTTTCTGAATTTACAGCAAGGAGATATGGCATGCGCCAAGTAGGGATGACCATTATTCTGTATGTGTGTTTCAAGACTGACTTTTGAGGGCCCCATGTCTGTATTTCGCCTAGGGCCCCAAAATGGCTAGAACCGCCCCTGCCTATTACTATCTTAAAACAGAAACTGGCATTGAAAAAAAAAATTGAAATTTGTAGATGTTCAATCCCAACCTGATACTAATTCCTGTGGTGTATTTGCCATAGCAAACTGTATCAGTATTTTACATGGCATTAACCCATGTACTGTCGAGTATGATGTTAGGGTCATGAGAGAGCACTTGCATACTTGTATGCAAAACAAACTGTTTACCATGTTCCCACATAAAATTGTTGAGAAAACTGATATAGAATCATTTGTGTAGAAAGACTTTACTGTAGCTGTAAGTTACCAGAAGATTCAGATTTGTATTATGTGCGATGGATGTAAAATATGGTTTCACACTGTGAAAATGTGGGTCATAAAACAGAAGCACAAATCAAAAAAAGAACTTGAAATGTATACAATGTCAGCTGAAGAAACGAAAAGGTAGAGGCAAGAAATTGTAAAATAGATGAATAAATAGTTATATATGTGTTGACAATAAAACAACTAAATATATTTTGTTCTACTTCTAACTTTATCATACGGGACGGGTTCATCCATAAAGGCGGGATGACTAACGTAAGTACCGATTAATAAAATGGTGGACGTGACGAGTGTCTCTGTGAAACTGGAACAAAAAAAAAGTAAGATTATACATTATGTAAATAAATGTCACAAAAAAACGGTATTGCAGGACGGAACACTTATTATACATGGGATGGAACAGCATATAAAAACCCGGAAGGCAAATATAAGAAAATACATGACGGTACTGTTCCGTTCCATCCCATCCCGGGTTATGGGAGATGCAAACTGAAATACAATTCAATATAAAACCTCCAAAACCTTAAAATCTGGATTAAGGTTATCTTCACATATTTTAAACTTTTTCTTACACTAATGAACACTTTTTTAACCAACCTTGTTTTACAGGATACTAACGATGTTAATTGTATTTAATTATCAAATTAATTACTACTTAAAAAAATACAGCTAGGGTTCACACTCAATTTCTTCATAGTGACATTGAAATGTGCGCCCTAAAGCTTAACATGTCACAGAAGTAACTATTGAACTCAGCATGTTGAACATTAACCAGCGAGCAAACACACATTAGCACTCAGCATGACTGAGTGACACAGGCTACTGCCATTAGCATTGTTAGCTTAGCTAAAATTGAACTCACCAAGAGGGTCCGAATACAATAAACCATGTCAACAGGCTTCAGATCACCTCACTCACCTACAGTATCACTTCTCAACACTTTTATGAAATAACCACTGAGGGACTTACTTTTCATCTCTCACTCGTTTGCATGTGCTACTCCAGTGTCTGCTACCAGGAGGGGGGAGGGGCTCTGCATTTTATACAAAAGTGTGTTAATTTCTTTTTGAAAAATGCAAAATCAATTAATTAATTAAAAAAAAACACAACTTGGACTTCCGGTCTGGCAGCCATGAGGTAGACAGCACACTATCGGAGCTCCCCGATCATCAAGAAAACGCCGTTATTTTTTTGAGGGATTGTTTCTTATTAACAGGACAAGTTAAAAAGGCGTTTATAATATGCCCAAACCAAAACAAAAAAGCGTATCACAGACGAGGGAAAGAGCTCAAACAACCGAGGACGAGTCAGTCGAGGACGACACACCCGGCCTTCCTGACATGGCGGAGCAACAGGTGGATGCAGACACGGCTAGCCTGCAGATGATATTGCAAGAGCTGAGAGAATTTCGGCGTGAAAATGTAGATACTCTTCGAGAGATACGAGAAGACATTAAGGCAACTAACAACAGAGTCGAAGAAGCCGAAATGCGAATTTCAGAGACAGAGGAAAGAGTGCAGGGGCTGGAAGAAGCTACGATGGAGCTGCTAAAGCTACAGGCTAAGCTGGAGGACAGGCTAACGGACCAGGAGGGGAGAGCAAGACGGGAGAATATAAGAATCCACGGCATAGAGGAGGGGTCCGAGAGCAACTCCACATCGATGATAACATTCGTGGAAAATCTGCTGAGGGAGAAGCTGGAGCTGCCCCCCACCCATGACCTGAAGATTGAACGTGCGCATCGCGCACTGGGACCGAAGCCCCCGGCTCAATCTCCCCCGAGATCTATAGTCGCTAAATTCTCCAGCAGCAAAACTAAAGAAGAAGTTCTGAAGTTGGTATGGCAGAAAAAAGGTTTTCTGTATAAGGAAAGAAGAGTTTTTGTGGACCACGACTATGCACCGGAGACCCTCAAGAAGCGCCGGGAATACGCAGAAGCGAAGAAGGTGCTGCGGGAAAACAACACACGGTTCCAGACGCCTTTCCCAGCCAGATTAAGGGTGTTCTACGAGGGTGAGACGTGCCTGTACAACTCTGCTGAGGAAGCTACGACGGACATGGTGAAGAGAGGTTTGCCCGTGACGATATTTAAACCACCGGTGAGCTGGGCTGATAGAGTGAAGGACCTGATGTGGCGCAAAGTCCGGTCTCCGGGGAGAGCGAAGCAGCAACCTGAGACGCCGCAGGATGGTTTTAAAAAGAGACTGGACGTTTTCAGGCGGTCTCACCGCTGATCTTGTTGCGCCTTAGAGCGGTTTCCCCACGGTAAGGATACATAGTAGTAGTGGCAGTGAAACGAACAATTAATTAACCGCTACTTTAAGATGTGTTTGGGACAGTTTAATGACATTAATAATACAACATGTGTGATCGGGGAAGCTCCGACTAAGCTAAAACATGGAACATTTTGAAAACTTAAAGGAGGGCCCTCCACAACTGGAGATGATTGGAGACTTTCCCTCCGAGCCGGCAAAACATCCCGGCTCCTTCAGGGTCACAAACGAGACCTCAAATCAGGAAGTTCAACTTGAGTCACTGGTAAAATGTATTAAGTTCATGTTTTCTTGGGACTGTTCAAGTCACGTTCTTTTTTCTGTTTGTGTTCTTATAGTGTTTGAGTGGAGGGGGGGTAGTAAGATTAAGAGACACATAATTTATAATGGAAAGTCCAAAAGTTCCACTTAGGTTGGCCTCTTATAATGTGAAGGGTGTACTTAATCCAGTTAAAAGAAGTAAAATTCTGGGTAAAATGAAAAGAGACAAGGTAGATGTAATATTCCTGCAAGAGACACATTTAACTGAATCCGAGCATGCTAAACTTAAAAGGCAGGGCTTTAATCAAGTTTATTCATCGTCCTATAAAACAGGACATAGAAGGGGAGTGGCAACACTGATAGCGAAAAGAGTAATTTTTGAAAAGATATCAGAAACCACGGACAAAGAGGGTAGGTATAGCATGCTTGTAGGAAAATTAGAAGGGTCAGAAGTCACTCTCTTAAATGTTTATGTACCCCCAGGTGCAACATGGGAGTTCTATAGACAAGTATTTGATCTCATGATTACAAAAGCCCAGGGAATGGTGATCTGTGGTGGTGACTTTAACTTGAGATTGAATCCAAAGTGGGATGTGTCAAGATCCACTCAGACTAACACAGTAAGCAAAAAGGTGAGAAAGATGATGAGTGAAATGGGCATTTGTGACGTATGGAGGGAGTTTAATCCTACAACTAGAGATTACACCTTTTATTCCCCACCACATAAAACGTACTCAAGGATTGATTATTTCTTCATGTACAGCAAAGACATTGGTGTTGTAAAGTCTTGTAAAATTGGAATAATGGACCTCTCGGACCACAGCCCGGTTTATCTAGATTTAAACTTTAAAAATAACAAAAACTGTTTTTCCTGGAGACTTAATTTAAATGTACTTAAAGGGAAAATGAAGAAAGAACTTCAGGAGGAAATTCGGTTATACCTGTCAGAAAATGATAATGGGGAAGTGTCCCCACTTATGGTATGGGATGCAGGTAAAGCTGTCTTGAGAGGGAAAATTATTGCGAAACTGGCCCTACAAAAGAGGCTTAGACAGGAGAAACTGAATAAACTAGAAAAAGAGTTAGAAAATTTGGAGAAAAAACACAAAAAAGATGTCCAAATGGATATTACGCAGAAAATTAAGGAAATTAAAAATCAAATCAAAGAAATTTACGAGGTAGAAATTCAGAAGAAACTAACCTTTTTGAAACAGAGTTATTATGAAGTAGGTAATAAGTCAGCCAAAATTCTGGCTTATAAATTTAAAAAACAACAAGCAGAGAGGGTAGTATATAAAATCAAAGACCCAACCACCAAACAAATTAAATTTGACTTTCAGGACATTCATAGTTGCTTTGAAAAATATTATAAAAATTTATACACCCGGATGGTCAGTAAGGGGAATAAGACACCTGAATCTCTGCTTGCGTCACTCAATCTCCCCACAATTACAGAAGACCAGAACAAAGTCCTATTGGCCAATGTGACTATCGAAGAACTCCAAAAGGCAATCTCTAGACTAAAACCTAATAAGTCCCCAGGCTCCGATGGGTTTACAGCGGAGTGGTATAAGACTTTCTGTGACTCATTATCACCTTTACTACTGAGGACATTCAATTGGGTCATTAAAAATGGAGAGATGCCTCCATCTTGGAGGGAGGCAATTATTACTGTAATACCGAAAGATGGTAAAGATAAAACAGATTGTTCTAGTTATCGACCAATTAGCTTGCTAAACCAGGATTATAAACTATTCACATCAATTTTAGCAAAACGCTTGGAAATCATACTTCCAGATATTATTCAATTAGATCAAACGGGGTTCATTAAGCAGAGGCAAACCCAGGACAATGTCAGGAGGACATTGCATGTTATCAACCATATAAACCAAGACAAATTAGAGGCTGTTCTGCTGGGGCTAGACGCAGAGAAGGCTTTTGACTCTGTCGACTGGTCATTCCTATATAAGACACTAGAGAGATTCCAGTTTCACAATGATTTTGTTAAAGTAATACAAGCCCTATACTATAAACCAACAGCTAAAATTCGAATTAATGGAGGATTATCAAATAGTTTTGAATTAGAAAGGGGATGTCGACAGGGCTGCCCTATATCTCCGCTCTTATTTGCCATCTTTATAGAGCCCTTGAGTCAATGGATAAGGCAGAATGAGAAGATTAAGGGAATTATGGTGTCGCATGAAGAACACAAAATTGCCCTGTTCGCTGATGATATTTTGATATACTTGGGGCAGCCATCCTCCTCTTTTCCAGAATTACTCACAACCCTGAAGGAATATGGCTTACTATCAGGTTATAAACTTAATACTCACAAATCACAAATTTTGACATTCAGGTATTCACCTAGCCATACCATTAGAGAGGAATTTAAAGTCAATTGGGAATCCAAATCAATTAAATATCTAGGTGTGAATATCCCAAAACACCTGAACATGATCATATCAGAGAACTATGACATACTATTTTCCAAAATTAAATCAGACCTGACCAGGTGGAATCTAATCCCCTTCTTAGGATTAGGACAAAGAGTGGAAGCGATAAAAATGAACCTGTTGCCCAGATTACTGTATCTGTTCCAAAACATACCAGTCGAGCTCCCAAAGGGGAAATTTCAAGAATTAGATAAATAAATATCGCGATTCATTTGGCAGGGGAAGAAGCCAAGAATTCGCTATAAAACTCTCCAACTAGCAACGGACAAAGGAGGCCTTGCTCTCCCGAATATTAAAAATTATTATCAAGCGGTTCAGATAAAAATTTTGGTTAACATTTGCAACCCTTCCTATAAAGCAAAGTGGAAAGACATAGAATGTCAGATATCTAGCGACATCCCAATACAAGCAATTATAGGGGATAGTGGACTGATTAATTGTTTAAAAGAGGTAAACCCATGGATTAAAACGTCAATGAGGATTTGGCACAGGGTAATCAATGAAAATAAGGCGAAAGAACCTTACTGGATCATAAAATGGATAGGATATGACATAGATTTTGTACCAAACAGGATGGATGCTAGATTTAAACAGTGGGCTGACAAAGGGCTAGCAAAATACAGTGACCTTTTTGAGGGGGGCAAACTGCGACAGTTCCAGGATCTTAAAAATCGATTTAGTTTAATAAATCAAGATTTTTATAGATTTTTGCAAGTTAGACATTATGTAGATAATATAACGAAAAAGGAAGAAGTACGACAAACTAACTTGGGATTACTGAAGATATTTCTACTCAGCTACAGATCGGACCCTGGACGCGGAAACATATCAAAGATATATAAGGTGTTGCAAGAACTAGAAGGAGGAGACACTGCATATATAAAGGAGAAATGGGAGAAGGAGAGCAACATTACGATGCAGATGGAAACATGGGGAAAAATTATGTTACAGAAGTGGAAGAGTACATTCTCTCTGTCCTGGAGAGAATTTGGGTGGAAAAATGTTGTCAGGTTTTTTAGAGTTCCAGCACAAAGGACTTCTCTGGGAAGAAATACAGCCTGCTGGAGATCCTGTGGCGAGAGCAAGGCAACGCATTATCACGTGTTTTGGGATTGTCCGGTCATTACAAAATACTGGGAAGAAATTAAATCGAACATGGAGAAAATCATGAAAATAGTGATTCCATCAGGGTTTGAGACCTTATACTTAGGGCTAAGACCGGACTCTGTGAAGGGACCTGAAAACAGATATATGTATAATATTTTATTATTAGCAAGTACAAAAGCAATCACAAGGAAATGGTTGGTAAAAGATTCCCCTACAATTGAAGATTGGATCAAAGTGGTAAAGGATATTTTCACGATGGAGAAGCTAACATTCATTTTGAGGCTGGAACAAGAAAAGTTCGAAAGTTATTGGAAAGTTTGGATCAACTATCTAACAAATGATAGGCAGGAAGTTTAAAGTGACAACCCCATACCCCCCTCCTCCTCTTGGTTCTTAGTTTCTTGACTACACTCATTTGGTTCTGGTTTCAGTTTTTGGTGTAGTTATTACATTATTATTATTATATGTGCTACACATGTATGCAGCAAGCTATCTTTGTTTTATTTTAATGACTATCACAATTGTTATTATTTGAGTTATTTATACTTTTGTCATTGCTGTTATTAACACCCCTTGATGGATTATTGTCCATACTACTCCCCATATAACATGGTTATTAGTGTTACTTTGTAACAGTATGATTTTTTTTTTTTTTTTTTTTGGATACTTGAGATGTTTAGAAATTTAGAGGGGTGCTGTGTTAGGGAACGTAGCTGCTTTTGTAATGATTTTTTTTTTTTTTTTTTTAATTTTGAATATCTTTGTAACCTATTTGTTTTTTTATATATGTTTCAAGCAATAGACTTGATGAGGTATACATGTATGAGCTCTCATTTTTTCCAATAAAAAGTTTAATAACAAAAAAAAAAAAAAAAACCACAACTTAAGAGAAATAGGGAAAGTATAATGTATAAGGCAGTTTAGAGATGTTTTCCCTGAAAATCATTTGGAGGGGGCATGCCTCCACCCTCCAATAGCATTACGCTACTGGGTGATTTGGACAATTACAATTAATTAACCTTGACAGGCACATAAACCAACCAAATAACTTCAAATAAACAATTTGGTGAACCAGAAACCAAAGAAAGTGATAGGAAAATAAAATTATGAATATGTTTTGAATTAAATTAAATTAGTTTTAATAAAATTAGGAAACTGGGTTTCTACTGGGTTACATGCATCTTTAAATATGGATGGGGCAAGACAAAGTTTGAAAAGAGCAGAATTGTTTGAAGTAACGAGACAGAAAAATATTGATGTTTTCTTACAAGAAACGCATCCTGATGTTATGAAAGCTGCTGACTGGGCAAAGGAGTTTAAAGGAGTCACCGCATCGCATACAACCAAGATGGTAAAACTTCAAAAGCGCACGGCCAGAATAATTATGGATGCTAAGTTGGACACCCATTCACAACCACTTCTAAAAGAACTCAACATTATGGAATTCCAAGACAGAGTTGCACATTCTAAACTAAAATCAGTCTTCAAAGCACTTAATGGACTGGCTCCGCAATATATTAGAATCAAATCAAAATCAAATGAAGTTTATTTGTATAGCGCTTTTAACAATAAACATTGTCGCAAAGCAGCTTTACAGAATTTGAACGACTTAAAACATGAGCTAATTTTATCCCTAATCTATCCCCAATGAGCAAGCCTGTGGTGACGGTGGCAAGGAAAAACTCCCTCAGATGACATGAGGAAGAAACCTCGAGAGGAACCAGACTCAAAAGGGAACCCATCCTCATTTGGGCAACAACAGACAGCCTGACTATAATATTAACAGTTTTAACAGGTATAACCCTCAACTGTCCTCATGGGGCTGTCCTTCACAGGAGCAGTGCGATAAAACTCCGACCAGACACAGAGCACCAGGATGGATCAAGCAGGTCCGAGGGGCAGAAGAGGCCAGCATCTCAATCCCAGGATCAACATGTAACTCAGAGGGACAGATGGGGGGGAAGAGAGAGAGAAAGAAAACACGTTGTTAGGTATGCCCTAAAAATGACAAGTATTAAATCTGTGTGGTAGGCTCGCAGAGATGAGAGTCTTTACATCAGGCATAACACACAACATTGGCATGTTAATATGGTAAAATATATCATGACCTGCTCTGGCTGGATGCTTGATTGGGTGATGGGAGCACACTCCTCAGCAATGATGAGATGCAGATGGGACCCTTAGGGCTGGCCAAGACAATTCAGTTACATTTCACCGGGTCTGGGACATGCAACAGAATGTCTGATGGCTGATTCCCTGCAGGCTATGATAGCCAGTTGAGGTCTCCACCCTCTCCACCAAAAGATTTCCTGTTGACTCCATGTAACTCAGAGGGACAGATTTGGGGTGGGGGGGAGGGAAAGAAAACACAAGTGGTTAGGTATGCCCAATGTCACCTGAATAAGTAGGAACAGTATACATATATACATATAGAAATAAGTTTAAATTTTTTAGTGAAATTCATGAAAGAGACACTAGAAATAGTCATCATAATTTAATTTTACCTAAAGTTAAGCATAGTTTTGGGCTGCACATGTTTGCGTTTAGTGCAGCAAAATTATGGAATAGCCTTTCACTGGATCTGAAAACCTGCAGGTCACTTTCTAGTTTTAGTATTAGGTTAAAGGGACTCAGTAGTTTGTAAGTTTTAGCCCTCAAAAGTATTTTGTTATTTGTAGGTTTCATATACATATGTTTGCTTTGTTAAGTTTGAGGACCACATGTATATTATCACTATGATATTTAAGTGCAATCCTCAATAAAAAATGTTTAAAAAAAAGGACAGATATTTAAGTCATAACACAACAAATAGTGATGGGGTTGCCATACCCTGTAGCGACCCGTATAGATAAGTCGGAAGTCCACTGACATTGAAGGTTTTTTTTGTATGTTTGTTACACCTTCGCTTGTAAATGCCGTGAAAACTACAAATACAATAAAAAAAATTTCAATTCTTGTAAACCATAAAATAACTATCTAAAATACAAAGTAACCTGAAATTCAAGACTAGTCGAGTTGAGAGACTGTAGGTTATGTAGTGTAAACAACCAATATAACATTAAAATATAATGGATTCAAAGACTAGTTAGACCATTAAAATGCTACAAGGTTTGAATTACAGACTCTTTTCCTTCTTGTTTTCTAGTATCAATTGATATGTTTAACCTTGTTACTATCTTTACTAGAACACACAATGTAAACAATAAAATCCTTCCAAATAACTTAGATTTATAAGCATCTATAACTGACTAGGTTATATCGATAAAGTAAGAGATATGCACCATTTTGAACTATCTACAGTTTGCCTTCATAGACTTAAAATGATATTAAATGTAAATGGAATACAGCACCAAGCTTGTGACTCTGCCTTGTTACTAATAAAAAGGGGCTTGAATATGTATTGAATACAGCACCAAACTTATGACTCCTTGCTTTCATATTGGCTTGAAATGGCTTGGATATTAACTGAACACAGTATCAAACACATAACTCTTTGGCAAGAAAACTGCACTAACTATGCAACCCTTTTATACACAATAAATTTTCTATATAAAACACAGTTTCTGTATCAAAACAACAGGGAGTAGTAGCAACCTATACCTATACAAGGACTCTTGGTTTAGCTACACTCTGTCATAGATTGAGACACACAGTGCCCATTTAAACACATAATTCAATGCAAATACACTGTTTTAAGACAATACACAATCTGCATTCTATTACACAGGGATGAGAGTTTTCTGCTTTTTGGTGGAATTCCGCTTTTTTTTTTCAGTCAAAATGGACCTTTTTTATATTGTTGCAAATCCGTTGAGAAAATTTTAGGGGGGTAGGGTATAGGGATGTTAACCGATGACCGTTTGACCGGTGGTTGATTTTGGAGTGGAGGACTTGGAATTCTGTGTTGTAAACGCTTGGGGCATGCCATGCGGTGTAAGGACAACAGCTGACGAATCAGAAACACCCATTCAGTCATGTCCCGCCCTCCTGCCCCAGTTAAAGACAGCTGACAAATCAGAAACACCCATTCAGTCATGTCCTGCCCTCCCGCCCCAGTTAAAGACAGCTAACAAATCAGAAACACCCATTCAGTCATGTCCCGCCCTCCCGCCCCAGTTAAAGACAGCTAACAAATCAGAAACACCCATTCAGTCATGTCCCGCCCCAGTTGAACACAGCTGCCACTCGGCGAAAGAAAAAAGTGTAGATGCAGGCTTTTTAGCTTACAAATTACTATTCTGGTTTTTTAAAATTATTATTAGAAGGCACATCGAGTTTAGTCCTGCCTTGGCCAGTGCATTCTGAAAGTATGTTTCGGTCTGTAGCCGAAACAAGAGGAGTTGGCTAAAAAGAGGGAGAGAACCAACAAGCTTTTAGCTCTTCCTAAAAAGCTCAGAATAAAGAAGAAATAAATTTTCTGCACCATGAAACTGTAAATAGTTGTATATATTGTAAATAAACACTTTATAGAACCAAAGGAAAAATGTATTCATAAATCATATAAACCATTATTTAATATAGCAGTGAATGTGTTACCTTAGTTTGGATTTAGAGCAGCAAATTTGAAGTATCATGTTGGTGCTCACCTGGAATGTATATGCAAAATTTATCACAAAAGGCCTATGTCAATGTTTCCTTTACATAGGTGTAGTTGATCTTTATCAAATGAAAGTTTAAGTAATGTATGTACTTGAAAGAGAGTTCTACTTTTGTATAAGTGTCAATTTTGTAAGCAAACAGGGTATGGTATTTCAACATTTGTAAAATTTTGATGATAAAATAAATGGTTTTTAGGGTAAAAAATCTCTAAAATCCATGAGCTCACGGGGGCTTTGCCCCCTGGGCCCCCCGGCTAATTTTTCAGATTTTTTCATCACGAGCCACTCTCATCCCTGACTACACACTCATCTTGTGGGCATATCAGTATACAGATGCTAGTTTCATCTTTAAGTTAGGAAAACATCTCAAGTTGTGTTCAGTTCTTCTGTTTTGGCACCGGTTCTTACAGGAAGTGGTGCAAAGCATCATGGGAGAGAATTCAAAATGTCGGCGCCGAGTGAGTGATAACAGGGGAAACAAACACTCAGCGACCGCTACACACCCAATCGCACTCCTGTTTCTTATGAAGTAGACGATATTTTAAAGGGTAGACTTTTTAAAGTAAGAGCACAGTTTGAGGACATATGTGACCCCTCACCGAATCCAGGGACACATGTCGGCCCAAACGAATCTGAGATAATCGCAAAAGAAGCATTTTTTTTTCGAAATTTGTGATTTTTGTTTTTTTCTATCATGTGCAAGTTGAGATCTTGAAGAATGCAATCAGTATTTCAGATAATAGATTGTTTTGTTGGAAAAGCATACATTTTTTGTTGCAAATTGTCTCGTTTTTGTCAGGACTGTAGCCTGCTGGGGGGTGTGGGTAAATTACCATATGGGCCATTCACATGATGATTTAAGTCTTTTTTTTTTTCGCGAATCAGCTGTATGATACGAGCTGAGCTCGTGGCTACTTAAGCTGCATACAGGCATGTAATTTCACTATGGAATGAGCAAGCTAAACAGAGCGCAGAGGAGCTGAAACACCGCGAAGCAAACAGACACACGGTATTTACATCGGAGATAATCATTTCTAGCAAAAAAAATGCAACCTCATTTTCCAGATTGAATGGAATACTTGAATGATTGGATGATACACGGACCGTTCTAGGACTACTTTCCATCGGAGGCACTGATGTGTGCAAGGCGACGTTTCTCTTTCTGATGGGGTAAGTTTATTAATCTAAGGCTGTGTGGTTATTTTTGCATGCAACGGAGAGTGTTGTGGTTTGGTTAAGCCTAGGTCACAACCAGACGTACGATTTTTTGGCCGTGTGATTTTTGGCGTTTCCCAAATCGCTGCGTTTTTTTTTTTTGTTCATGGAGAAAGACGAGCATTGGCCGTAAGTTTGTCTTGCAACCTGAAAAAAACATAAGCGCCCGTAGAGTTTGTTTGACAACAATGAAACTCTGCAGCCGGTCTACGGCTCGAAAATCAGCACGTCACACACGCGCTCTCGTGCGTTTCACATGCACCCTCCATGCGTTTCTTGCATTTTTTGCATGTAGACCGGCCGTAGGAGCACGTACGGCCGGTTGTGACCGAGGCTTTACATGAAACTAGCATTGTGTTAGTTGTGTCATCATTGTGCTATCTTTCTTTCTTACGGTGTGAGTAATTTTTCAACCACAAAACATTAAAGTATACTTTAGGACTTATTTTTGTACTTCATAATTGTTTTGGGCATACTTTGCATGGAAGGAAAATTGACGTGGTGAGCTTTGTTTACATGAAAGTAGCATCATGCTAGCTCGTAGGGGGTAGAGCTTTCCTTAATGTCATGCAGATGAGCAGCATTATGTGCCTGCCCTACACCCAGAGTAGTTGAGATGGAAAACTTTGAGGGCAATTTTCTCCCTTTTCTGTTTTAAGGAGTATACACTTTCAAAAGGCCACACATTCTTCAAATATTGTCAGATCTCCACATGGAAGGCATCATTGGAAAGCTTAGAAACTGTACTTTCTGAATCTGTCAATAACTCAAAATGTCCCCGGGCGGACATGTGTCCCTGGATTCCGTTATCTGACACATATGTTTATTTGTATTTATGCACCAACGGTGGCCACTGATAAACTGTTTTTTGTTTTTGTTTTTTTATTCATTGTTTATAATTAATACATGTTTTAAGGAGCTGTGATTTCTAATGAATTCCTTCGTACTGGGGTTAGTTTAATTGTAGTGAGCATGGTTTAGATAGAAACCATATAGAACCTCATATGCCTTCAAGAAGAAAGCTCATTGAGCTAATAACTACATATGACCTCAGTGATATTTGGTGAAATTTTCATAATGATCAAAGACAATATACATGGGCCCACTCCTATAATAATTCTCTGTCTCTAGCCAGACTTGATAGGTTTTACAGTTTTAAACATTACCTTAATGTCTATAAGAGTTGTTTAATTATCCCAGTGGGTTTTTCTGATCATTTATGGTTTTGTGTACTCTGTCTTTAAGTTCAGTTAAGCCCAAAAGTGCATTTTGGCATTTTAATACTGCCCTACTGGAAGATAATTATTTTAAGGAAGTTTTTTTTCCCTATTTTTGGTATAATTTTACATTGGAAAAAGAACACTTCTCTTATTTACAACAGTGGTGGGATATTGGAAAAATTAAAATCAAACAGCTATGTCAGCAGTACACTTTCATTGTCCCCAGATACCAAATCATGTCTCAGAAAATTTTAGAACCTGAAATTATAGAGCTTCAGAATTTGGTAGATACTGCAAATGATCAACAATATATTGAATAAATTAAATTGAAGAAAATTGAATTAAATGATCTCCTGGGGGCGGCATGGTGGTGTAGTGATTAGCGCTGTCGCCTCACAGCAAGAAGGTCTGGGTTCAAGCCCTGTGGCCGGCAAGGGCCTTTCTGTGCGGAGTTTGCATGCTCTCCCTGTGTCCGTGTGGGTTTTCTCTGGGTGCTCCGGTTTCCCTCACAGTCCAAAGACATGCAGGTTAGGTTAACTGGTGACTCTAAATTGACCATAGGTGTGAATGTGAGTGTGAATGGTTGTCTGTGTCTATGTGTCAGCCCTGTGATGACCTGGCAACTTGTCCAGGGTGTACCCTGCTTTTCGCCCGTAGTCAGCTGGGATAGGCTCCAGCTTGCCTGCGACCCTGTAGAACAGGATAAAGCAGCTAGAGATAATGAGATGAGATGAGATGATCTCCTGAAGGAAAAAAAAGGCACAGGGCACAAGGTCCAATCACGCTTTCGAAATATTTCAGACATGGATGCTCCATCTAAATTTTTCTTTGGTTTGGAATGAAATAATAGGCAAAGATGGTACATAAATGCTCTAAAGTCAGAGTCAGGGGTTCTACTTAATGAACCCTCTGATATTAAAAAGTTTGCCACAGATTTTTACTCAAATTTGTTTAAAAGTGAATATGAAGAAAAAACAGAATTGAAAGATGTCTTCCTTAATGGTTTGCCAAAACTTAAAAAAGATTTGGCTGATGAGCTTGATAAAGCTTTGACTCTAGAGGAGCTGCATGCAGCTGTGATTAGGGATGGAAAATGGGTGAATGCCTGGAATTGATGGCTTGCCAGCAGAATTGTATAAGGCTTTTTGGTCAGTCAACGGGCAGGATTTACTGGAAATGGTGAAGGCCAGTGTGGCAGGGGAAAAGTCAAGTCAGGTTTGTTTGTATAGTGCTTTTAACAATAGACATTGTCCCAAAGCAGCTTTACAGAATTTGAATGACTTAAGACATGAGCTAATTTTATCTCTAATCTATCCTCAATGAGCAAGCCTGTGGCGATGGTGGCAAGAAAAGATCCCTCAGAGTTGCCAAAGAGCAGTCCTGACCCTGGTGCCCAAGAAGAGTGACCTGACTGACTTGAAACAGTGGCACTCCTTGTCTCTATGGTGTATAGACAGCCGAATCTTTTCTAAAACTCTGCTGCAAGATTGGGTAAAGTCATTGGTGAAATTATTCAGGCGGCTCAACTGTGTGCCAGGTAGATCGATCGATCGATCGATCGATCGATCGATCTATCTATCTATCTATCTATCTATCTATCTATCTATCTATCTATCTATCTATCTATCTATCTATCTATCTATCTATATAAAACGTTGGTGAATGGTGGTTTCTGGCTGATGACCCTGCAGCTGACCCATGGGCACCGGAGGAGGTGCGACAGGCAGCAATGCCCAGCAGGTGTTAACATCTTCCTGTTTAATCCTGAAGTTCTGGTAAATCCAGTGACTACTGTGAATAGGGCAGTTGGAGTCCAGGGAAGACTGGAGGACATCCAGGAGAGACTGGATGACAGCAGGGAAAGATGCTGTGGGTGTCTAGTTACCCAACCCATGGGTCTCTCATCAGAGAGACAGCCAACCCTAACTACGAAGAACCACAAGAAGCAACAACCCATGGGCCCTCCGAGAGGCAGGATGAAAGATGGGCCCAACAGGATGGACTACATGGTGACGACGGTAATGGAAACGGACTACAAGAACACCAGAACTCCAGGAAATGAGGATAAGATCCTCCGAAAGTGTGTATGTGGATGGGAGAAAGTGACCACATTCAGAGGTGTTCGAATCCACCAGGGAAAAGCAAGTGTGGCCAGAATGGCCAACAGCAACCTTGCACTGCAACAGTAGGTGAGACAAGACAGACCAAAAGCCAGGGCAAAAACTACAGAGCCAATGGACCCAATATTACTGGAGGCATGAGAGCGACAGAGGAAGAAGGTCCACTGGTGGAGAACGAGCCCCCACGTGAGCATGAAGACCCAGTCCTCACCACCTTCGACAGAACAGAGCCAAATGCAGAGACCAAGAAACCAGCCAGAAGAAGTAAGATCAAGTGGCCAAAGTCAAGCGAAACAGAGGCATGGTGTGCACTGGACGCAGACCTGATCAAGACCCTAGAGGAATCACTGCATGGAGGGGCGAAGGCTAAGCTCAATCTGATTGGGGACATCATATACCAAACCTGCAAGGACAGGTTTGGCGAGTTTGTCCCCTGACAGAGGACCACTCCAAGAGTGACAGGAAGGAGAGAAAAGGAAATCCTCCAGCTGGTGCAAAGGTGTCGGCAACTCCGTAAGAACTGGAGGAAGGCAACCCATGCAGAGAAAGAGGGGCTGAAAGCCCTGTGGGAGGAGGTCAGGAAAAGACTAGCCGGGCTTCGCAGAGCTGAACGCATTCGGAAACACAACAGGTGGAAGCAAAAAGAGTGAGCCAGCTTCTTCAAGGATCCCTTTAAGCATGCCACACAGCTGCTGGATGAAAAGAAGACTGGCAAGCTCGAAACCACCAGGGAGCAGTTGGAACAGCATGTCAAAGAACAGTACAGTGATCCGCAAAGGAAAATCCCCTTAGGAACACCAGGATACGTACCTTAGCCTGCACAGCCGACAGCTGAGTTTAACACCATGCCTCCCAAGCTCAGTGAGGTCAGGCAAGTAGTGGAGAAGGCAAGGTCCTCTTCTGCACCAGGCCCCAATGGAGTCCCCTACAAGCTCTATAAGAACTGCCCCAAGGTACTAAAGCTGCTATGGTACCTAATGAGAACTGCCTGGAAAAAGCAACTCATTCCATCTGAGTGGCAAAGAGCGGTAGCAGTTTTCATTCCCAAGGAAACAAACTCCAAAGACATTGGCCAGTTCCATAACATCGCCCTACTGAACGTAGAAGGAAAGATCTTCTTCTCAGTACTAGCCAGAAGGATGACCAACTACCTGCTTGAGAATGGCTACATCGACACCAACTGCCAGAAAGCAGGAGTGCCAGGATTCCCCGGATGCGTAGAGCATTCCACAATGATCTGGGACCAGATCCAGAAGGCTAAGCGGGAGAAGACCGACCTGCACGTCATCTGGCTTGACCTTGCCAATGCATATGGATCAGTCCCGCACCAGCTGATCAACTATGCCATGGACTTCTTCCACATGCCCACCTGCGTCAAGAACATTGTAGCACAGTATTTTAACAACCTGCAGATGTGCTTCTCCATGCAGGACTTCACTACTGGGTTGCAGCGGCCTGAAGTCGGAATTGCGATGGGATGTGCTATTTCCCCAATACTGTTTGTAGCAGCATTTGAGATCATTCTCATCGGTGCAAGGCAAATGGTAGGAGGGATCAAACTGCCAACTGGCCAGAGGCTTCCCCCACTAAGGAGCTACATGGACAACGTCACCACCCTCCTTCAGACAGCAGCATGTACATCAAGACTGCTGAAGAGGATGGATGAGTTGATGTCATGGGCAAGAATGAAGATCAAGCCCTCCAAGTCTCACAGCCTGTCACTCAGGAAAGGAGTCAGGAACGATAGCACCACCTTTGTTGTTGGAAGGGAGAAGATACCACTCCTCGCAGAGCAATCCATCAAAAGCCCGGGGAGGCAGTACACCGTAGAGCTGTCTGACAAGCAGATGGGGAAACCCGTTATGAAACAGCTCTGTGATGGCCTGGCAAGGATCGATCAAAGTCAACTCCCTGGGAAGTACAAGGTTTGGTGCTACGAATTCACACTCTACCAGAGGGTAATGTGGCCCCTGAAAATGAGTGAGATCCTCTCATAGACCGTGAGTAAGATGGATGGGAAAGCCAACTCATTCATCCGAAAGTGGTTGGGGCTGCCACAGTGCCTATCTGAAGCTGGCCTCTTTGGAAAAAACATGCTGCAGCTACCACTGAAGTCATTACAGCTGGGCTACATGCAAGAGAAGGCCAGGTTGGTCCTCGAGCTTAGGGAGTCCACAGACAAGTCAGTAAGGAATGCTAATGCCAAGGTTCTGGCTGGCCGCAAGTGGAATGCCCAGACCGAGGTCGACCAAGCTATTAGCCGGCTGCAACATCATGAGATCATGGGCAGAGTCCATGTAGGAAGAGCAGGCCTAGGATGGGGAGATGCACCGTGCTTCTGGTCCAAGGCCAACCACAAGGAAAGGAAGGAGATGGTGGTGGCAGAGGTGACAAGGATGGAGGAAGACCGCTATAAGATCAAAGCCATGTCACAGGGTTGGCAAGAAAGCTGGACAACCTGGGAGGGAATTACAAACAGAAACATCAGTTGGTCAGACGTGTGGAAGATCCCACAGGCAAGACTCAGCTTCCTCATCCGCTCAACCTACGACACGCTTCCCTGCCCTCGGAACCTCCACCAGTGGTTTGGGAGTGAGGAATGTTGTGCGCTCTGCAATGCTCCCAACGTAAGCCTCCAGCACATTTTGTCAGGCTGTAAGATTGTGCTCTCACAGGGCCGCTACAGATGGCGCCATGACCAAGTCATGAGGAAGCTAGTTGAAGTACTGGAGGAATGCCGACAGGGAAGCAAAACATCACCACCTGCAGAGGACCCCACCATCTTTGTTGCGGAAGGAGGGGTCAGCAGAAGCATCAGGCCAAGAGAAACATCAAGGCCCTTCTCCCCTGACCAGGAATGGAGCATGAGGGTCGACCTTGACAGGAAGCTTCAGTTCCCCATGGAGATCACCACTACATCTCTCCGGCCAGACATAGTCATGTGGTCAGCCAAGGCAAGAGCGGCGATCCTCATCGAGCTCACAGTACCAATGGAGGAGGGGATTGAGGCTGCCTTCGAAAGCAAGAAGGCCAAGTACTTAGAGCTGGCTGCTGAGTGCCGGGAGGCTGGCTGGAAGACTACCATCTACCCAGTGGAGGTCGGATGCCGAGGTTTCATGGGGTTGTCAACCACACGCCTCCTGAGGGATGTGGGACTCACCGGAGGAAGACTCAGGAAGGCAACAAAAGACCTGGCAGAGGAGGCTGAAAAAGGGAGCTTTTGGCTCTGGCTCAGGAGGAAGGACAAAACTTGGGGGAAGAACACCTAACCCCAGACAACAGCTGCAGGGGACAACACCCATCAGCTGTAGGGGGTGACAGGGAGACATCCCTGTCACTGCTCCACCACCAGGAGATGTACCAGAATTAAAGGAGCGAAACATTGGTGAATGGTGGTTTCTGGCTGATGACCCTGCAGCTGACCCATGGGCACTGGAGGAGGTGCGACAGGCAGCAATGCCCAGCAGGTGTTAACATCTTCCTGTTTAATCATATATATATATATATATATATATATATATATATATATATATATATATATATATATATATATATATTACACACACAGTACCAGTCAAAATTTTGGAAATGTCCTCTAATTCAGTGTTTTTCATTATTTTAAAACTTTCTGAATTGTAGATTAATAGTAAAGTAATCGACATTATGAAGAAATATACTAATGCATCTCAAAAAATTAGAATACCATGAAAAAGTTCCTTTTTTTCATAATTTAATTCAAAACGGTAAACTTTCATATATTCTATATTCATTACATGTAAAGTGAAATATTTAAAGCCTTTTTTGTTTTAATTTTGATGATTATGGCTTATAGCTCATGAAAATCAGAAATCCAGTATCTCAAATTATTAGAATATTCCCTAAGATCAATCAAAAAAAGGATTTACAATACAGAAATGTCCAACTTCTGAAAAGTATATTCATTTATACACTCAATACTTGGTTGGGGCTCCTTTACCATGAATTACTGTATCAATGAAGTGTGGCATGGAGGTGATCAGTCTGTGGCACTGCTGAGGTGTTACTGAAGCCCAGGTTGCTTTGATAGTGGCCTTCAGCATATCTGTATTTTTGGGCCGGGTGTTTCTCATCTTCCTCTTGACAATACCCCATAGATTCTCTATGGGGTTCAGGTCAGGCAAGTTGGCTGGCCAATCAAACACAGTAATATCATGGTCAGCAAACCATTTGGTAGTAGTTTTGGCACTGTGGGTAGGTGCTAAGTCCTGCTGGAAAAGGAAATCAGCATCTCCAAAAAGCTTGTCAGCAGATGGAAGCATGAAGTGCTCTAAAATCTCCTGGTAGATGGCTGTGTTGACTTTGGACTTGATAAAATACAGTGGACCAACACCAGCAGATGACATGGCACCCCAAATCATCACAGACTGTGGAAACTTCACACTGGACTTCAAACACCTTGGATTCTGTGCCTCTCCACTCTTCCTCCAGGGTCTAGAACCATGATTTCCAAATTAAATGCAAAATGTACTTTCATCTGAAAAAAAGGACTTTGGACCACTGAGCAACAGTCCATTTCTTTCTCTCCTTAGCCCAAATAAGACACTTCTGACATTGTCTCTGGCTCAAGAGTAGCTTGATATTAGGAATGCGAAAGTTGTATCCCCTTTCTTGAAGATGTCTGTTCGTGATGGGTCTTGATACATTGACACCAGCCTCAGTCCACTCCTTGTGAAGCTCTCCCAAGTTCTTGAATAAACTTTTCTTGACAATCCTCTCAAGACTGCGGCCATCCCTGTTGCTTGTGCACCTTTTCCAGCCACCCTTTTCAGCAATGACCTTTTGTAGCTTACCCTTCTTGTGGAGGGCATCAGTGATCATCTTCTGGACAACAGTCAAGTCATCAGTCTTCCCCATGATTGTGGTTGTGTGTACTGAACTAGACCGAGAGATACACTGTGTTCATACTGTTTTACTCAAACTCGAAATGAAATATTCTAATATTTTGAGATGGTTTTTTTTGTACTGTATGCCATACTGATTAAAATTAAAATAGAAAAATGCTTGAAACATTTTAGTTTATGTGAAATGAGTCTATAATATATAACATTTTCACTTTCTTAAATAACTGATGGAAAATATTGAACTTTTTCACAATATTCTAATTTTTTGAGATGCACTAGTGTGTGTGTGTGTGTGTGTGTGTGTGTGTGTGTGTGTATATATATATATATATATGGAATTATTTGGTAAACAAAAAAGTGTTAATCAAACCAGAATGTTTTATATTTTAGATTCTTCAAAGTAGGCACCTTTTGCTTAGATGACAGCTTTGCACATCTTGGCATTTTCTCAGTCAACTTTACAAGGTAGTCACCTGGAATGGCTTTCAGTTTACAGCTGTGCCTTGTCAAGAGTTAATTTCTTGAATTTCTTGACCGCTTAATGTGTTTGAGACCATCAGTTGTGTTGTGAAGAGGCAGAGTTGGTATATAGTGAATGGCCCTATTTGAGTACTGTTTTAATCTATATTATGCTAAGAACTACTCAACTAAGTAAAGAAAAATGACAGTCCATCATTACTTTAAGAAATGAAGGTCAGTCAGTCCGAAAAATTTCAAGAACTTTGAAAGTATCCCCAGGTGCAGTCACAAAGACCATCAAACGTTATGATGAAACTGGCTCTCATCAGGACCGCCCCAGGAAAGGAAGACCTAGGGTTACCTCTGTTGCACAGGATAAGTTCATCAGAGTTACCAGCCTCAGAAACCACAAGTTAACAGCACCCCAGATAAGAACCCACCTAAATGCTTCACAGAGTTCAAGTAGCACACACACATCTCAACATCAACTGTTCAGAGAAGACTGCGTGAATCTGGACTTTATGGTTGAATTGCTGCAAAGAAGCCACTTCTAAGGAAGAACAACAAGAGGAAGAGAATAGCTTGGGCCAAGGAGCACAAGGAATGGACATTAGACCAGTGGAAATCTGTCCTTTGGTCTGATGAGTCCAAATTTGAGATTTTTGGTTCCAATCACCATGTCTTTGTAAGACGCAGAAAAGGTGAGTGGATGGTTTCTACATGTGTGGTTCCCACAGTGAAGTATGGAGGAGGAAGTGTGATGGTATGGGGGTGCTTTGCTGGTGACACTGTTGGCAATTTATTCAAAATCGAAGGCACATTTAACCAGCATGGCTACCACAGCATTCTGCAGCGACATGTCATCCCATCTGGTTTGCAATTAGTGGGCCCATCATTTGTCTTTCAATAGGACAATGACCCAAAACACACCTCAAGGCTATGTAAGGGCTATTTGACCAAGAAAGAGGATGATGGAGTGCTTTGTCAGATGACGTGGCCTCCACAATCACCTGATCTAAACCCAATTGAGATGGTTTGGGATGAGTTGGACCGCAGAGTGAAGGCAAAGTAGCCAACGAGTGCTCAGCTCCTCTGGGAAGTTGCTGAGCTCAAGCAGGTAGGACTATCAATGAGTCTAAAGCACAAAGCTGGAGACATGTTTCCAGTCTTACATCTGATGCATCCTCAAAAAAGGTGTGGAGTTTTATTAAAAAGATAAAGGCAAAAGGTGGAACCTCACAAGTTCAGCACTTGAAATGTCAAGAAGGTCTTCTGACAACAAAGCAGGACATTGTTGATAAACTTGCTGAAACGTTTGAAAAGAACTCCTCTGTGGAAAACTGTCGACCTGAATTTCAAGCTTTGTGCAGGAAAGAGGAGAGAAAGGACTTGAATTTCCAGTCAGATAATTCAGAACCGTACAATCAGCCTTTCTCAATGGATGAACTTCTCTGCTCCATAAGAAACTCCCATGATACTGCAGTGGGCCCTGATGCAATTCACTATCAGTTCTTAAAAAACCTGCCATCCAGTGCATTAGCCCATCTCCTGACAATATTTAATGCGATCTGGGAATCAGGAAATGTTCCACCATCTTGGCAGAAAGCATTTATTATCCCCATTCCCAAACCAGGCAAAGATCACAATGACCCCACAAACTACTGTCCAATAGCCTTAACTAGTTGTTTATGTAAAACCATGGAAAGGATGGTGAATAACAGTCTAGTTTGGATGCTTGAAACAGCAGGACATTTGATTGAATATCATTGTGGCTTCAGGAAGGGGAAGAGTACAGTGGACCACCTTATTCGACTGGAGTCCTTTATACGTAATGGATTCATCAGAAAAAAACATGTGGTAGCAGTTTTTTTTTACCTTGAAAAAGCCTACGATACAACGTGGAAATATGGTATTCTAAAGGATCTGTACTGTATGGGATTCAGAGGCCATCTGCCCATTTTTATCTCAAACTTTTTGTCCAACAGACGTTTCCAGGTCCAACTGGGTACTACTTTTTCAACTCCACATTTTCAAGAGCTAGGAGTCCCTCAAGGCAGCATTCTCTCTGTCACCCTATTCAGTGTCAAAATCAATAGCATTGTACAAGCAATTAGCCCACATCTGTTTTGCAGCCTTTATGTCGAGAGACAACTCCAATTATGCATAAACAAGATCAGTGCTTGGTTGATTCAAAATGGCTTCAAGTTTTCTAAATCTAAAACTGTCTGTACTCATTTTTGTCAATTTAGATCATTACATCATGATCCTCTGCTCTACATGGATGGTGCACCAATCCAAGTGGTGAA
This sequence comes from Neoarius graeffei, assembly GCF_027579695.1. Classification (NCBI taxonomy): domain Eukaryota; kingdom Metazoa; phylum Chordata; class Actinopteri; order Siluriformes; family Ariidae; genus Neoarius; species Neoarius graeffei. The sequence continues at coordinate 108,486,889 of NC_083574.1, read as the reverse complement.
AAAAGTAAAATTTCTTGGACTTACTTTTGATAACAAATTATCCTTCATTCCACATATGAAATGTCTCAAGAAGAGATGCTTTAAAACTTTGGATATTTTAAAAGTTCTATCAAAGACAAAGTGGGGAGCAGAGTGGACTGTGCTGCTGCGTCTTTACAGAGCACTAGTGAGGTCCCGTTTGGACTATGGGAGCATTGTCTACGGATCAGCAAGGAAATCATACATTCAGATGCTGGACACTGTGCATCATCAAGGCCTAAGACTGGTCTTGGGAGCCTTCAGAACCTCACCAGTTCAGAGCCTGTATGTGGAGGCAAGAGAACCCCCCCTTCAGTTAAGGCGACTAAAACTTGCTCTACAGTATGCAATCAAACTCAAAGCAAACAAAAATAATCCTGCTTACAGTGCTGTCTTTCACCCCCAGTTTTTGCAGTTTTATGAAGCTAAACCTAGGTCTATCAGACCTTTTGGAATACGCATACAACCCTTCCTGGAGGATCTGAACATTGATCTGGACAGTCTGAAATCTTCACGTCTGTTCCACTCCCCCTTGGACCTTGAGACAACCTGTAATTGTGCAGGACCTAAGTCACAGAAAGAAATCTAGCACACATCCAAATGAGTACCAGAGTTGTTTCCTTGATGTAAGACAGCGCTTCCCTTTGCACATCCCAATCTATAGACCCTTTTCAGTCACGTGACCTTCGTAAACGTGACCACCATTTTGGACATGTAGCAGACTTTGGCTCGAATTGGTTTGAATGCGAGGAAGGCGACAAACGGAGAACATACAAGAAAAAGGAGCGAGATGCAGAAAACACCTTCGCTATCCAGCGACGTAGGGCATTTACAGGGCGAGCAGAGGGAGAAATAACAGTAACGACACATTAGCAACGCCGTACAGAAATAACAGTTTATGGCACAGACCCTTTCGGTTCTCGCTCATCTAGCTGCTACAATGACTGCTTAGACTGCAACAATAATACCTAACACACATTTAAGTATCCATCGTAAAGACGTGAAACTCATCGAGTGACGAGTGTGTTCATTGATAAGCTAACACAATCTAAAAGTAGACATACCATCACACTGCCCTGGCGCTGTGTTCAGTTTACCTTCTATGGTTTGTGCACTCACTATTTGCCATTACTTTCTCCAACCGTTGTTACAGATTACAGGGAATGGCCTGGATTTAAGAGACAAATACATGTTCCTCTTATTTTGAACACTTATTTGTAGGCAGTGCTTAATTTGTAAAGTGGGAGGTCCCGGAGCGCAGAGGATGAGCAGCTCCGGTGCGGGAAAAAAGAGGAGAGGAGAGGAGAGGGGAGGGGGGCATGGTGCTGCGCTTCTGGGCATGTTTTGTAATAACACTGCAAATTAAGTTCATCTCCAGATATTTTGTGGATGTCGTTTCATGAGAGAAATCACCAACAAGACAGATATCAAAATCAGACATTAACACTAAATAAACTTGCATTTTTTTAATTTAATTATTATTATTATTATTATTATTATTATTATTATTATTATTTTTGTTGTTACATAGTCAAAAGAGGTGTCGGATCACCGGATCCAGCTGCCGGAGCCAACGCCCGAGGTTCCGGAGCGCGCTCCGGCTTGCTCCCCCTCAAATTAAGCACTGTTTGTAGGACACTGCCTCTGATCTGTCCTACAGTCTACCAACAGCAAAGGAACACAACGCAAACTAATAGCTACTACAGAAGAACAAAGAGGTTACAATGGGTTATTTTAGCCTATTTGGTTACACACTCGCCGCCATAGAATGTTAACAGCAATGTAATGCCTTTTCTGGCTAATTTTATTTGTCTTACCTCCAACAAAGTGGTCACTGCACAAGCGCTGGTATGCCGCTATCCATCTTCTCCGTCGGTCAGCATCTACCAGGATCCGATAAAATGATAACCCTTGCCTTGTTTGTTGATGGTTATTACATCCAGGTGCACAACAATATAGTGGCATGATGGAAGTCTTGCTGAAAATAAACACTTTCTTTGCTGCCGTTCCTCAATGCTGGCTGTGGTAAACTACTGGTAGTACACGTCCAAAATGGCGGCCACGTTTGTCGTGACGTCACGTGAAAAGGGTCCATACTGATGGCTCAAAAACGGATACTTGTGTGTCGTCAGCAGTGGTAGTCGCTTCTAACCAGCGTGGAATATGCATCCCAAACCTGTGCTCTATTTTTACAGCCGAAGCCCAAGCCTTGCTCTTGGGCCTTGAATACATAGAAGAGTCCAATCAACAAAAATCTTTAATTTGCACAGACTCTAGGTCATGCCTTCAGGCATTGGAGTTTTTAAAGACTGATCACCCCCTGATTACCAAAATACTTGGAAAAGTGGATCAACTAACTAAACTTAACATGGACATTATTTTTTGCTGGGTCCCTGGTCACGTGGGCCTGAGTGGTAATGAAAAGGCAGACAGTGCTGCTAAAGGAGCCCTGAATGAAGACATTTCTCAATGCCAAATCCCTGTCTCTGACATTAAATCTGTGCTCTGTTCTTACAGAAGTGATATATGGCAAGCCGAATGGAATGAATGTGCTGGAAATAAGCTGCATGACATATGTAATACAGTGAAACAAGTGATAACCCAGTCATTTTCATGCAGACATGATCAAGTTGTGGATACAAGGTGTAGAATTGGACATTCTAGACTCACCCATGGTTTTTTATTAACTGGAGGAGAACCTCCCCTTTGTGATCTTTGTGGTAGTCTCTTATTAATTAAGCAGATTTTATCTTGCTCGGCCCTTAGAGTAAAAAGACAGAATTTTTTTAAAGAAGACACTATATTTGATATTTTTAATAAGGTCCCACCTTTAAAGGTTTTAAACTTTTTAAAGTGTATTGATGTGAACAAACTTATTTAATGTACTTATTTATTTGATTGTTGGTTTTGAATATGTTAAGTTAAATGTATTACCTGTATTTGCCATGAAATAGCCACAGCTGCTTAACTGGCAATAAATGAAAACAAACAAACCTCTGGGAAGTCCTTCAAGACTGTTGGAAAACCATTTCGAGTGATTACCTCATGAAGCTGATTGAGAGAATGTCAAGAGTGTGCAAAGCTATAATCAAAGCAAAAGGTGCCTACTTTGAAGAATCTAAAATCTAAAACATATTTTGGTTTGATTAACATTTTAAAGTTTACTGATTCGGGCCAATCAGAAGCCACAGCTGACAGGGGAAGTCCACAGGCTCCTGTGGGCTTGGAACACCGCCTTCAGAACTGGGGACGAGGTGGGCCTGAGGACAGCTAGGACCAACCTGTCACAAGGCATCAGGGTGGCCAAGAGACAGTATTCCAGGTACATTGCTGACTATTTCAACGACAGCAGAGACACCAGGAACCTGTGGCAGGGGATTCAGACCATCACAGACTACAAACCCTCGCCGCAGACCTGTGACAACTCCACGTCTCTGCTGAATCAGTTGAACAACTTCTTTGCTCGCTTTGAGGCAGACAACAGTACCACGGCACAGAAGACCCCACCACCTCCCAGCAACCAGGTGTTGATGCTGTCCCCAGACAGCATGAGGAGAGCTCTCAGGACAACAAATGCACGAAAAGCCCAGAGTCCTGATAACATTCCTGGTCGTGTCCTGAGAGACTGTGCCGAGGAGCTCACAGATTTCTTTACAGACATCTTCAACATCTCGTTGAGCCAGGCTGTTGTCCCCACATGCCTCAAAGCCACCACCATCATCCCGGTCCTGAAGAAGCCATCTCCCTCCTGCTTCAATGACTACCGCCCTGTCGCACTCACTCCCATCCTCATGAAGTGCTTTGAGCGGCTAGTCATGCGGCATATCAAGTCTGCCCTCCCCTCTGCCCTGGACCCTTTCCAGTTTGCATATCAGTCCAACCGTTCGACCGATGACGCCATCTCCACTGCCCTCCACTCAGCCCTCACCCACCTGGAGACAAAAGACTCGTATGTCAAAATGCTGTTCATAGACTTTAGCTCAGCATTCAACACAATCATTCCTCAGCAGCTCATTCATAAACTAGACCAACTGGGACTCAACACCTCCCTGTGCAACTGGCTGCTGGACTTCCTGATGGGGAGACCACAGACTGTACGGGTCAGCAGCAACTCCTCCAGCACCATCACATTGAACACGGGGGCCCCCCAAGGATGTGTGCTAAGCCTCCTCCTCTTCACTCTGCTGACCCACAACTGCACACCAACATCCAGCTCAAATCTCTTCATTAAGTTTGTGGATGACATGACTGTGGTGGGTCTCATCAACAATGGTGATGAGACAATCTTCAGGAGTGAGGTGAGCCACTTGGCCATGTGGTGCAAGCACAACAGTCTCTGCCTGAACGTGGAGAAGATGAAGGAGATTGTTGTGGACTTCAGGAGAGCGCACACCCAGCATGCTCCACTATCTATCGACGGTGCTGCAGTGGAGAGGGTGAGCAGCACCAAGTTTCTGGGTGTGCACATCTCTGAAGACCTGTCCTGGAGCAACAACACTGCATCACTGGCCAAAAAAGCCCAACAGCATCTGTACTTCTTCCGCAAACTGAGGAGAGCAAGAGTCCCGGCCCCCATCATGCACACATTCTACAGAGGCACCATCGAGAACATTCTGACCAGCTGCATCACCGTGTGGTATGGCGCCTGCACCGTGTCCTGCTGCAAGTCTCTGCAGCGCATCATGAGAGCAGCTGAGAGGATCATTGGTGTCTCTCTCCCTTCTCTAATGGATATTTATAACTCCTGCCTCACCCACAAAGCCATCAGGATTGCAGGTGACCCCACCCACCCATCTCACAGCCTCTTCAGTCTGCTGCCATCGGGGAGGAGACTGCGGAGTCTCCGGGCCAAAACCAGCAGGCTCAAGAACAGTTTATTTCACCAAGCGGTCAGGAGGTTCAACTCCCTCCCCGTTCTGCCACTCCTCCCCCTCTGCCTCCTGCCACAGATTCTGCTCGCACACACCCCTGCCCCCCTTCAGCATCTGACATGTCACCCTCACAGTTCCCCCCCAACACACACACACACACACACACACACACACACACACACACACACACACACACACACACTCAATGTTCATTAGCACACTGAACTCAGGGACTGCACATTTCACTTTACCTCACTCATTTGCACTATTCCGCACTACCTCACCTTAACAGCCGTTTATTGTTTATACTGCTTATTTCATGTTTACCTGCTATACCTCAAGTGCCCTTGACTGTTTATTTGCACCAATTTACGTGTGTGTGTGTGTGTGTGTGTGTGTGAGTGTTTAGTCTGTCTAGTTCTTATCTAGAGTGTTTATACTGTTTATATTTTTGTCGTCTCATCTCGTCTTCTTCCGCTTATCCGGGACCGGGTTGCCGAGGCAGCAGTCTAAGCATGGAAGCCCAAACTTCCCTTTCCCCAGACACCTCGGCCAGCTCCTTGGGAAGAACACCGAGGCGTTCCCAGGCCAGCCGAGAGACATAGTCCCTCCAGCGTGTCCTGGGTCTTCCCCGGGGCCTCCTCCCGGGGTGACATGCCTGGAACACCTCCCCAGGGAGGCATCCAGGAGGCATCCGAAAAAGATGCCCGAGCCACCTCAGCTGGTTCCTCTCGATGTGGAGGAGCAGCGGCTCTACTCCGAGCTCCTCCCGAGTGACTGTGCTTCTCACCCTATCTCTAAGGGAGCGCCCAGCCACCCTGCGAAGGAAACTCATTTCAGCCGCTTGTATCCGCGATCTTGTTCTTTCTGTCATTACCCAAAGCTCATGACCATAGGTGAGAGTCGGAACGTAGATCGACCGGTAAATTGAGAGCTTCGCCTTTTGGCTCAGCTCCTTCTTCACCACGATGGACCGGTAAAGCAACCGCATCACTGCGGAGGCTGCACTGATCCGCCTGTTGAGCTCACGCTCCATCCTTCCCTCACTCGTGAACAAGATCCCGAGATACTTAAACTCCTCCACTTGAGGCAGGACTTCTCCACCAACCTGGAGAGGGCAAGCCACCCTTTTCCGGTCGAGAACCATGGCCTCGGACATGGAGGTGCTGATTCTCATCCCAGCCACTTCACACTCGACTGCAAACCGCCCCAGTGCATGCTGAAGGTCCTGGTTTGAAGAAGCCAACAGGACAACATCATCCGCAAAAAGCAGAGATGAAATCCTGTGGTTCCCAAACAGGATTCCTTCCGGCCCCTGGCTGCACCTAGAAATTCTGTCCATAAAAATTATGAACAGAACCGGTGACAAAGGGCAGCCCTGCCGGAGTCCAACATGCACTGGGAACAGGTCTGACTTACTGCCGGCAATGCGAACCAGACTCCTGCTCCGTTCATACAGGGACAGGACAGCCCTTAGCAAAGAGCCCAGAACCCCATACTCCCGAAGCACCCCCCACAGAATACCACGGGGGACATGGTCGAATGCCTTCTCCAGATCCACAAAGCACATGTGGACTGGTTGGGCAAACTCCCATGAACCCTCGAGCACCCTATGAAGGGTATAGAGCTGGTCCAGTGTTCCGCGACCAGGACGAAAACCGCATTGTTCCTCCTGGATCCGAGGTTCGACTATTGGTCGAATTCTCCTCTCCAGTACCCTGGAGTAAACTTTCCCTGGGAGGCTGAGAAGTGTGATTCCCCTATAATTGGAGCACACTCTCTGGTCCCCTTTCTTAAAAAGAGGGACCACCACCCCAGTCTGCCACTCCAGAGGCACTGTCCCCGACCGCCACGCGATGTTGCAGAGGCGTATCAACCAAGACAGCCCCACAACATCCAGAGACTTGAGATACTCAGGGCGGATCTCATCCACCCCCGGTGCCTTGCCACCGAGGAGCTTGCAAACCACCTCAGTGACTTCGGCTTGGGTAATGGATGAGTCCACCTCTGAGTCATCAGCCTCAGTCTCCTCAGTGGAAGACATGATGGTGGGATTGAGGAGATCCTCAAAGTATTCCTTCTACCGCCCGACAATGTCTCTAGTCGAGGTCAACAGCTCCCCACCCGCACTGTAAACAGTGTTGGCAGAGTACTGCTTCCCCTTCCTGAGGCGCCGGACGGTTTGCCAGAATTTCTTCGAGGCCGACCGATAGTCCTTCTCCATGGCCTCCCCGAACTCCTCCAGTTCCGAGTTTTTGCCTCCGCAACTGCCCGAGCTGCAGCACGCCTGGCCTGCCGATACCCGTCGGCTGCCTCAGGAGTCACGGAGGTCAACATGGCCCGATAGGACTCCTTCTTCAGCTTGATGGCATCCCTTACTTCCGGTGTCCACCACCGGGTTCGGGGATTGCCGCCATGACAGGCACCGGAGACCTTGCGGCCACAGCTCCGAACAGCTGCATCCACAATGGAGGTAGAGAACATGGTCCACTCAGACTCAATGTCCCCCACCTCCCTCGGAAGCTGGGAAAAGCTCTCCCAGAGGTGGGAGTTAAAGACCTCCCCAACAGAGTGCTCGGCCAGACGTTCCCAGCAGACCCTCACCATATGTTTGGGCCTGCCAGGTCTGTCCAGCTTCCTCCTCCGCCAGTGGATCCAACTCACCACCAGGTGGTGATCAGTTGACAGCTCAGCCCCTCTCTTCACCCGAGTGTCCAAGACATAGGGCCGGAGATCAGATGAAACGACTACAAAGTCGATCATCGACCTCCGACCTAAGGTGTCCTGGTGTCACATGCACTTATGGACACCCCTATGCTCAAACATGGTGTTCGTTATGGACAAACCGTGACTAGCACAGAAGTCCAATAACAAAACACCACTCGGGTTCAGATCGGGGAGGCCGTTCCTCCCAACCACGCCCCTCCAGGTGTCACTGTCATCGCCCATGTGAGCATTGAAGTCCCCCAGTAGCACAATGGAGTCCCCAGTCTGAGCACCCCTCAGTACCTCTCCCAGGGACTCCAAGAAGGCCGGATACTCTATACTGCTATTTGGCCCATAGGCACAAACAACAGCAAGAGCCCTCTCCCCAATCCAAAGGCGCAGAGAGGCGACCCTCTCGTTCACTGGGGTAAACTCCAACACATGGCGGCTGAGCTGGGGAGCTATAAGCAAGCCCACACCAGCCCGCCGCCGCTCACCACGGGCGACTCCAGAGAAGTGGAAAGTCCAGCCCCTCTCGAGGAGCTGGGTTCCAGAGCCCAAGCTGTGCGTGAAGGTGAGCCCGACTATCTCTAGCCGGTACCTCTCAACCTCCCGCACAAGCTCAGGCTCTTTCCCCCCCAGCGAAGTGACATTCCATGTCCCAACAGCCAGCCGCTGTGTCCGGGGATCAGGTCGTCGAGGCCCCTGCCTTCGACTGCCACCCAATCCACACTGCACCAAACCCCTGTTTACCTTTATATTTTTATTATACTGTTTATATTTTTGTTTTTTCAATTATTCTATTTTTATTTATTGCATTGTCTGTTTGCACCGTGGGTCAGAGAGGACTGAAATTTCATCTGTGTTGTATGTCGAGCATGTATAGCATATTTGACAATAAAGTTGACTTGACTTGATTCCTTACGTGTTGCTGCATAGTCTGGATGACTTCAGTATTAATTTACAATGTAGGGAAAAAAATAAAAACATCGAATTTGAAGGTGTTTCCAAACTTTTGACTGGTACTGTATAATTTTTTTTTTTAAATTTGTGATATTTTAGAGGTTTGTAGTAAGCTTGGGCAAAAGTTAGGCCTTCTCCTTTTGGATCAAGAGAAGGCTTTTGAGCTCCTTGAGCATCATTACTTATGGAAAGCTTTAGAATTTTTGGATTTAATTCTGGTTTTATTAAAATGATAAAGGTCATGTACAGTGACATTGAAAGTTTATTTAAGATTAATGGTGGCTTGTGTGCATCTTTTAAGGTGAATAGAGGTATACAAAAAGGTTGCTCCTTATCAGGAATATTGTATGTCTTTTTAATTGAACCTCTGTTGCACAGATTGAGGGATGAAATTGCTGGTGTTTCTTTTACAAATAGCAACACTGTTTTAAGGTTGGCAGCATATGCTGAGGGGCGGCATGGTGGTGTAGTGGTTAGCGCTGTCGCCTGACAGCAATAAGGTCCTGGGTTCAAGCCCCATGGCCAGCGAGGGCCTTTCTGTGTGGAGTTTGCATGTTCTCCGCGTGGGTTTCCTCCAGGTGCTCCAGTTTCCCCCACAGTCCAAAGACATGCAGGTTAGGTTAACTGGTGACTCTAAATTGACCGTAGGTGTGAATGGTTGTCTATGTGTCAGCCCTGTGATGACCTGGTGACTTGTCCAGGGTGTACCCCGCCTTTTGCCCGTAGTCAGCTGGGATAGGCTCCAGCTTGCCTGCGACCCTGTAGAACAGGATAAAGCGGCTAGAGATAATGAGATGAGCATATGCTGATGATTTGGTGGTGATTCTTAAGGATCAAAAAGATATAGATGTATTGAACAAAATAACTAAGGATTTTAGACTCTTAGCCTCTGCCAAGATCAACTGGAATAAAAGTGAGGCCATTTTAATGGGTAACTGCTTGGGTAAACTACCAAAAATTCCAGATGGACTTAACTGGAAAAGAGGAGGGTTTAGATATCTTGGTGTCTTTTTAGGTGATTGTAGTACATTGCAGAAGAATTGGGATGGTGCTATTGAAAAGATAAAAGGGTGTCTGAATAAGTGAAAATGGTTGGTGCCACAGTTTTCTTACAGGGAACAATGTTTGATTGTAAACAGTTTAGTGGCTTCTTTTCTGTGGCGCAAGTTAATGTGTTTAGATCCACCACCAAATCTACTGTCTAAAATTCAGGCACTCTTGGTTGATTTCTTCTGGGACTGATTGCATTGGATTCCTCAGAGTGTACTATACCTCCCCAAAGATGCAGATGGACAAGGAGTGATTCATCTGTCCAGTAGAGGGGTAGCTTTCCATCTCCAGTTCATCCAGCTTTTTCTCACTGGGCCTGAGAGCTTAAAGGAGATGCACAGAACCATGGCCTCACTTTTTGTTTATAAATGCCTTGAGACCTCAGGAATGGCATAGGAATAGTTTGAAGCATTAACAATAAATCTAATGTAGCAATTTTTATGATTAAAGTGATTCATGCAGGTAGTGGTCTGAGTGAATGACTTTGACATCTGTGACATCACAGAAGGAAGGCTATTGGTCTCATTGCCATTTCCGCTATACTAAAACACAGAGCTAACTGCAACTTTGATCCTCCATTTTGAGCTAATTTATCACCATGCTACATTGATGGGTTGCTGGTGGGTGCAGCAACATGACAGAAGGTGGATTTATGTTGCATTCATGGCCCAAGAATGTTCAAACTGCAAAGATTTGGACATGTTTTGCAAGAAATTCATAGTTTGGGCACCTACGAAGTGATGTCTTCTCTGCTCTGCACATTTTACTGATGATTCATATGAAACCTCTGATCTGTTGAGGAATGTTGGCTATAAGCCCGTATTGAAAGAAGATGCAGTACCAACAATTAAAGGAAAAGAAAACTACAAGAAAAGGAAAGTAAGTTCAGTTGCACCAGTTCTCCCGGAGTGTGAGCCGAGCAGTAATGGTGGAGTACTCAGTATGGAGAAAATGGAGACTGAGTGGACCAGTCATCAGATTTCTCAGCTGGATATGTTTTTTTTTTTTTTCCCCCCACTGGATATGCTTGTCTCAGCAGCAATATCTTGCCCTTACATGGAAGAAACAAATGAACAAAGAACTGAAAGTCAGACTGTTTCAAAACAATTGGCCACAAGCTCTGCCTAAGGTTAGGGTTAGCTAACCCTAAAACATCAGATTTTCACACAAGTCCTAAAAGTAGATAGAGAGAACCCAGTTAAACAAATGAGACTTTTAAGCACCACTTTAACTTGTATTGTGTATTTACGTTACCGGTATAATATTATTTAATTTGCTTCAGAATGTGATTGTCTCAGTTAATGTGATTATTTAATTAGCCTTTTACATTTTATCAGTGAAAATGCATGCATGTACATGTATGTTGCATAAGTTATCACACCTATCCTGTTTTAATGAGAATCACATGAGACTGTCGGTTCAATTCCATCCAATTCTCTAGACGGCTTTGTTCTCTGGCTTTATTTCATAAGGTGGGGGCCTCCATGGCCAACGTGTTACTATTGGATTCATTTTCTGATGGTTCGAACTGATACAGTTCTATGTGTATAGCAGTAGCATGTGTACACACTCCAATTTCAGGACTATCACAGTCAGATGTACTACTATCTGAGGAATCCGAAGAATCTCCAATAAATCCAAATGAAGAGGCCATTGCAACCACTCTCGCCTGCCGAGTCTGGCTTTAGTCTACTGGTTCCCGCTGTGATGTCACCCACCCAGGGCTAGCTGGCTCAGCGGGGCAGCTTGAATGCCGGCTTTGCAGTTGATTTTAGCTCTCAAAAAAAAAATATATATATTTTTTTATTCCCAATTATGCAGCATACAAGAGTCAAGGATGGAGATACGATCCACTCAGAAATGTATTTAAAAATAAAGGTTATGCTTATCTCCTTTAACTTGGAGAGGGGTGGCCTGTGAAATTTAACATACTCTTGGAAATTTTGGACTGGATAGAGCCTTGTTTGTAATGGACACCCTGGACAAGTCACCTGGTCATCGCAGGGCTGACACATAGAGACAAACAACCATTCACACTCACACCTACAGTCAATTTAGAGCCACCGATTAGCCTAACCTGTATGTCTTTGGACTGTGGGGGAAACTGAAGCACCCAGAGGAAACCCATGCAGACACAGGGAGAACATACAAACTCCACATAGAAAGGACCCTGCTGGCCACTGGGCTCAAACCCAGGACCTTCTTGCTGTGAGGCGACAGTGCTAACCACTGTGCCACCCAAGAAACAATCAAATATGCAGTATTCTACTGTAGTGTGTGATAAAATTTTTACAGGTTATTTGGTAGATGCTAAGTTAGGGTTATACTTGTTTTGTATAGGTAGTTGTAGTTTTGTAAATTGCTTTTTATAGGATGTAAAATGCAACAAAAGGTAACAGTCAGTTTGAACTCGGTATAAGTACGTTATTATGGCAGCGGGGGCGTGGTCAAGCATCGGTCTGTGAATGGAGGGCAGAGTCAGGGAAGGTAAGTGGCAGAATCACTGCACCTGACATGAATTAACCTGTTTGTGTGTCTTCCCCAGTGACCGTGCCCTATATAAGGAGAAAGAGAGCAGAGAAAGGGAGCTCTCTTCCGACCAGTATCCATATGTGTGTGCACGTGTGAGAAAGTGAATGAGCTGAAAAGCCACATATCCAACAGAAAAAAATAAAAGTTTCTGAGAACTCAGTTCTGGCCTGCCGTGCTTCTGTGCTCCACCCACCTGCTCTGGTTCTACAGTGGTGCTGAAACCTGGAACGGAGTGCAGAAGGAGACAGCCCCATGGAGTCCTCCCCCTTCAAGGATCTGGTCCGTGCTCTTGCCTCGGCCCAACAGAGCCAGCACCAGGTGCTGGTCACCCTCTGGAAAGGAGCAGAAACAACGGTTTGAAGCCCTGATGCTGGCACAGCAGGAAGATCGCCAGGCGTTCCAGCACCTGCTCGCATCGGTGGGGTCCACCATCACCGCTGCTGCGGACCCTCCCCACCTCACCCTAACAAAGATGGGTCCGCTTGATGACCCCGAAGCCTTCCTTGCTCTTTTTGAGCAGGCAGCAGAGGCATGAGGTTGGCCGGTGGAACAGCGCGCAGTGTGCCTCCTCCCCTGCTAACGGGTGAGGCGCAGCTGGCCATGCTACAGGTCACTGCCATCAGCTGGCTGGTCTATGCTGACCTCCGCAGGGCCATCCTCCAACGTGTGGGGCGCACCCCGGAGCAGCAATGGCAGTGCTTCTGCTCACTGCGCCTAGAGGAGGTTGGCCGGCCGTTCGCGTTTGGCCAGCAATTCTGGGACACCTGCTGGCGGTGGCTGAGGGCCGACAAACATGACGCCGAGGGAATCATTGACCTGGTGGCGATGGAACAATTCATCGCCCAACTTTGGGAAGGAACAGCAGAGTGGGTCCAGTGCCATTGCCCGGCATCGCTGGATCAGGCCATCGAGCTGGCGGAGGACAATATGGCAGCTGTTCTGATGGCAGAACAGCATGTCTCCTCTTCTCCCCTCTCTTCTCTCTCTCTCCCCTTCTGTTTCTCATCCTCACCCCATTCCTCCACCGCGGAGGCGGGAGCCAGCTCCACCCCAGCTGGCCTGCTGCACCCGCAGTGCCCTACCATTTCCTACTTCCATGTCTGTGTCTTCCCCCCCTCAGGTGAGTGAGCTCAGAAACACCGGTGCAGAGGGAGAGCCTGGGCCGGTATGCTGGCACTGCGGGGAGCCGGGGCACCTCCAGCATCAGTGCTTGGCGATGGAGGTGGGCGCGGTAGTCCGGATCCCTGATGCACCAGGGACTGCCCTCAATCAGGCCAGAGCATATCACATACTGGTGAGTATCCAAGGGGATACGTATCAGGCTTTGGTGGACTCTGGCTGTAATCAGACCTCAGTCCACCAAAGCCTGGTGCAAAATGAGACATTGGGGAGAGCACAATTGGTGAAGGTGTTGTGTGTGCATGGGGATGTTCACAACTAAATCAAATCAAATCAAGTTTATTTGTACAGCGCTTTTAACAATAAACATTGTCGCAAAGCAGCTTTACAGAATTTGAATGACTTAAAACATGAGCTAATTTTATCCCTAATCTATCCCCAATGAGCAAGCCTGTGGCAACGGTGGCAAGGAAAAACTCCCTCAGACGACATGAGGAAGAAACCTCGAGAGGAACCAGACTCAAAAGGGAACCCATCCTCATTTGGGCAACAACAGACAGCCTGACTATAATATTAACAGTTTTAACAGGTATAACCCTCAACTGTCCTCATGGGGCCGTCCTTCACAGGAGTGGGGCGATAAAACTCCGACCAGACACAGGGCACCAGGATGGATCAAGCAGGTCCGAGGGGCAGAAGAGGCCAGCATCTCAATCCCAGGATCAACATGTAACTCAGAGGGACAGATGGGGGGGAGAGAGAGAGAGAAAGAAAACACGTTGTTAGGTATGCCCTAAAAATGACAAGTATTAAATCTGTGTGGTAGGCTCGCAGAGACGAGAGTCTTTACATCAGGCATGACGCACAATGGCATGTTAATATGGTAAAAAATATATGACCTGCTCTGGCTGGATGCTTGATTGGGTGATGGGAGCACACTCCTCAGCAACTACCCTTTAGTGTTGGTCCACATTCTATTTCGAGGGGAGAAATTTAGACTAAAGGCGGCGGTTAATCCTTGCCTTACCCCCTCGATAATTTTGGGGACTGATTGGCCGGGATTTAGGGAATTAATGTCACATTTAGTGAACAGTGGGGCCTGCCATAATTTAGCGGGGGGAGGTCCCGGTGTGGCATTGGCAGGAGCAGCTGTCACAGAGTCGTCTACATCATCACCATGCCAGAGTGAGGAGCAGCATGCTCCTCCTCCCTCTCTCAGGGAATCCCTTGCGGATTTCCCGTTAGAGCAGTCATGAGACGAGACTCTGTGGCATGCATTTGACCAAGTGAGAGTAATCGATGGTCAAATGCTCCACCCAAATGCCACCCCGTCCTTCCCCCATTTTTCCATTATTAAGGATAGGTTATACCGAGTGATGCAGGACACTCAGACTAAGGAACTGATAACACAGCTTTTGATTCCAAAGAGCCACCGGGAGTTTATATTCCAGGCAGCGCACTTTAATCCCATGGCCGGACACTTGGGGCAGGATAAAACACTAGCCCGAATAATGGCCCGGTTCTATTGGCCAGGGATTCACAGCGATGTCCATAGGTGATGTACGGTGTGCCGCTAATGCCAGTTAGTAAATCCCGCGGCCATTCCAAAAGCGCCTTTGCGTCCTCTGCCATTAATCAAGACCCCATTTGAAAGAATTGGGATGGATTTCGTTGGGCCATTAGATCGGTCAACACGAGGATATTGCTTTATTTTAGTTCTGGTGGACTATGCAACGCAATATCCGGAAGCAGTGCCTCTTTGCAATATCTCAGCATGTAGTATTGCAGAAGCACCTTTGCGCGTCATCTCCCAAATCGGAATCCCCAAAGAGATTCTCACTGATCAAGGCACTATGTTTATGTCATGCACACTGCGTGAACTGTATGGGTTACTGGGAATTAAGCCTATTCGCACCAGCATGTATCACCCACAGATGGATGGCTTAGTTGAATGGTTCAGTTGCACCCTCAAGAACATAATTCAGAAATTTGTAAGTGAGGACGCATGCAACTGGGATAAATGGCTTGAGCAACTGTTATTCACAGTGTGAGAGGTCCCACAAGCCTCCACGGGGTTCTCCCCATTCGAATTATTATATGGGCGTAAGCCGCGTGGCATTCTAGATGTGCTGCATGAAAATTGGGAGGAGGGACCTTCAATAAGTAAAAATGAAATTCAATATGTTATCAACCTGTGCACCAGTCTCCACACACTCACACACCTGTCCCTGGAGAATTTGCGGCAGGCCCAAGAACGTCAAATCTGTCTGTACGACAGGGGCACATGCCTTAGGGAATTCACACCAGGAGATAAAGTACTCGTGTTGTTGCCCACATCGAGCTCCAAATTGATTGCCAGGTGGCAAGGACCCTTTGAGGTCACATGGTGAGTTGGGGACGCTGACTATGAGGTCCGGCGAATGGACAGGGGTGGGGCGTTACAGATTTACCACCTCAATCTGTTAAAACTTTGGAATGAGGAGGTCCCCATGGCATTGGTGTTGGTAGTTCCAGAGAAGGCGGAGCTGGGGCCAGAGGTTCAAAAAAGAAAATTGACATCGCCCACTGCTCCGGTCCTCTGTGGAGATCACCTCTCCCCGACTCAACTCACGGAGGTCGCCCAGTTGCAGACAGAATTTTCTGACGTATTCTCGCCCCTGCTCAGGTGCACCCACCTCATAGAACACCACATTGAAATGCCCCTGGGGGTGGTAGTGCTCAGCCACCCTTACAGACTGCCTGACCACAAAAAAAGGTGGTTTGGGAAGAACTCAAGGCCATGCTCGAAATGGGCATCATCGAGGAGTCCCACAGTGACTGGAGCAGCCAGGTGGTCTTGGTTCCCAAGGCTGACAGGTTGGTCCGGTTCCATGTGGGCTATAGAAAAGTCAATGCAGTGTCTAAATTCGATGCATACCCAATGCCTCGTATTGACGAGTTGCTTGATCAACTAGGCATGGCTCATTTTTATTCAACACTGGATTTGACAAAGGGATATTGGCAGATCCCCTTAACTCCGCTATCCTGAGAGAAAACGACCTTTTCCACAATGTTTGGCTTACACCAGTTCATCACACTTCCTTTTGGGCTGTTTGGAGCGCCCGCTACATTCCAGGGGCTTATGGATAGGGTCCTCTGCCCCCACGCCACCTATGCAGCCGCATACTTGGATGACATCATTATTTATAGTAATGACTGGCCACGAAACCTAAAACACCTAAGGGCTGTCCTTAGGTTGCTGAGGCGAGCAGGTCTCACAGCTAACCTGAAAAAGTGTGCGATTGGGCTGGTGGAAGTATGGTATCTGGGCTTCCACTTGGGCAATGGGCAGGTGTGTCCCCAAATCAATAAGACAACAGTGATTGCAGCCTCCCCAAGGCCCAAGACCAAAAAGGGGGTGAGACAGTTCCCCCCCTACTATCGTAGGTTTATATCTAATTATTCGGATGTCACCAGCCTGCTGACTGATCTCACTAAAAAAGGAGCACCAGATCTGGTCCAGTGGACTGAGCAATGCCAGCAGGCTTTCTCTGAGGTAAAGGCTGCACTGTGTGGGGGGCTGGGGGCTGTTCTGTCCCAGGAGGGGGAGGGGGAGGACCGTCCAGTGCTGTACATCAGCTGGAAGCTGTTAGTGCGTGAAGGCCGGTACAGCACCATAAAAAATGAGTGCCTCGCTATCAAGTGGGCAGTCCTCACCCTCTGCTACTACCTACTGGGATGCCCTTTCACCCTCTGTTTGGACCACGCGCCCCTCCAGTGGCTCCACCGCATGAAGGATGCCAACGCGCGGATCACCCGTTGGTATCTGGCACTCCAGCCGTTTAAGTTCGAGGTGGTCCACAGGCCAGGGGCACAGATGGTCATGGTAGATTTCCTCTCCCGTCAAAGGGGGGGGGGAGTCGGCTGCAGGCCGGACAGCTCCTCGGCCTGAGTCTGGCGGTGGGGGTATGTGGCAGCAGGGGTGTGGTCAAGCATCGGTCTGTGAATGGAGGGCAGAGTCAGTGAAGACAAGTGGCAGAATCACTGCACCTGACGTGAATTAACCTGTTTGTGTGTCTTCCCCAGTGATTGCGCCCTATATAAGAAGAGAGAGAGCAGAGAAAGGGAGCTCTCTTCTGACCAGTATGCATGTGTGTGCGCATGTGTGAGAGAGTGAATAAGCTGAAAAGCCACATATACAACAGAAAAAATAAAAGTTTCTGAGAACTCAGTTCTGGCCTGCCATGCTTCTGTGCTCCACCCACCTGCTCTGGTTCTACAGTTATATTATTTTTGTTTATTTTCCTTGTACTTTCTATATGAAAATTAAGGGGATAGCTTCTGTTTTATTTATTTTATTTACATTAATCAAAAACCACTATATGATCATTGTGTATTAGTTACTATTGTATTAAGTTCTAATAATTTAAATATGGGTAATCCTCAAAGCAGCGGAGAATTTGCCACTAGACAGAGCAATGCACTGCACACCCACAAATGACTATCAAAGATTCAAGATTCAAAGATTTTTTACTGTCAATTCACTATATATCCAGGACATACGGTATAGGAGAATCGAAATGCCATTTCTCTCTCACCTTACTTGTACAATCAGATAAATATTTATATTAAGAAAAACAATAGATAGATAGATAGATAGATAGATAGATAGATAGATAGATAGATAGATAGATAAAAATACACTCTAAAATTAAACAATATACAAAATAGCAGTAGTGCAAATACAGTACAATATCTGTAACAGAGAAGGTGCTTAGAAGAGTAGCTTATGAGGTATATATGAACAGTAGTGCAAATGACCAATAACAGCAGATACAACAGTAATGCAAATGATTGTATCGTGATGTGCAAATGGATATCCTACTCTTATGTCCTGTCATTTATGCAGATGTGAGAAATAAACCGCTTTTACCACAAGCCTGATTAGTCCAGAGAGATCCCTGAGAAGACACTGCACAGAGGTCACACATGCAATGTAATTTACAGAATTTGAGCTCCAGCCAGATCGTGATTATTTATAGCGACAAGACCTTGCATGTGTTATTTTGGTGAAATGTTTAGCCAGTCATTTTCATAATAAAGATTTATCTGATTTTTGATAAGAAGAATCAGTTATAGAGCCAGTCATTGTGTTACTAGCTATTGCTACAGTTAACTAGGCAGATAGATTAAAACATGCCTTAACAAAGTATTACAGAAACCAGACAAAGTTACAACTTTGATCTATAAACTGTGCTATCTGTGAAGTAAAAGAAATTAACCCTTTGATGCAAAACATGGGTCAAAAGTGACCCGGCTGAGTTTTTATCTTCTATATCTTTGCAATAAATTAATTCCATTATTCAGTATTCAAGGTATTCCTCAATTAACTTGTTTTTGATCATCATACATCCTTATTTTATTTTTTCCTTTCTTACTTTTTGAATAAAAACCCTTTTTGTATCACTACCCTTCTAATGCACAGCATGGGTCAAAAACGACCTGCATTCATTTTCCAGGTTATTTCATGTATGGCTGAGTGTTTCTATGATATACTTTTGAAATAAATTCATTTTGTCATTTACTTTTCCACATATGCAGTAAATATCTTGTTTTTGTTTAGCACAACTTATCATTTTTATTTTTCCTTTCTTAAGTTATGAACAAGCACAGCTTTTGTAATTCTACATCAAGTTTACACACTATGGGTCAGAACCGACCCGCATGCATTTACTCCAGCGTTTGGTGGGAACTGTGAATTGTGCTTGCGTCAGACATTTCACAGCTCAGCACAGCGCCCTTTGCCCATCTAATACATGTACGTAATGTTTTTCAATTGTTCTAACATTACCTTAGAAAAAAATTGATTATGTTTAGGTTATCTTGAGAGTGAGTAGATTACTTGTCAGAAAGTTACAAGTAATTACTATTAGCTACCTAGCTGTTGACATATTCTACTTTAGTTAGCTAATTTTATTGTAGTTGGCTTAGCTAACTACATAGTTAATAAATAAATAAAATTCACTGCTAAAGTAATTACTTGAAACAAATTATTATAGTATTAAGACATTTAATTTTAAATCACACTTGGATGACCCATGTGTAATAATATAAAAAGTATTTTGTTCATAAAGTAGGAAAGAAAAAAATAAATTAATGATTTGTGGTAATTAAAAACACAATATTTCAAGAATACTTGATATATTCAATCACAAAATAAATTGATTTCAAAAGATAGAGCAAAGAAAAACTTAGTCAGCATGAAATAACCTGGAAAATGAATGCGGGTCATTTTTGATCTATGTTGTGCATTAGAAGGGTGTGCATATGTTTTGCATCAATGGGTTAAACATGGGTGGATTATGGGTGGATTGTCACTGTTGAAGCATAGCTCTGTCCGTGTTAGGGTTTTGCTGGGATTCGAACCTGGTTCGTTGGTGTGATAATCCAGCAAACCCCCACTAGGATGACTCAAATGCAGAGGTGTGAGGCAGAAGTAGAAAAAAGTATCAAAAGGTTTATTTACAATATATACACAAGAAAAATCCAAAAAGTAATAATCCAAAAACACTCAGAAGATATAAGGGAAAAAAAATCCAAAAGTACAAAACAAAAGCCAAAAAACCAGAAAAGAAAAGGCAAAAATACCAAAGCTCAGAAGATCCAAAAAACACAGTAACTACTAGGTCCAAAAGAAAAGCAAAGTGCAAAACAAAGAACACGGTACAGAGGAAACTGGAGATAAACATAACAGCTCAAAGACTCCGTGACAAGAGGACTGAACTCAGGGGGTATAAATACACAAACTAAATTGAACACAGGTGAAGATAATCAGGACTAAACAGGCAATTAACACAAACATAAAACACAGGAACAGTGGCGGCCTCTAGAGGCCAAAATAACCATGACACGAAAAGGAAATAACAGCAGCCTCTAGAGGCCAAAACAGTCCTAGTCCTAACAGGACCCCCCCCCAGGAGCATCTCCTGACGTTCCCAGGGCGATCCGGATGGGCCAAATGGAAGTCCCGACACAGTTCTTTATCTAGGACATCCCGAGCAGGAACCCAGCAGCGCTCCTCAGGACCATAGCCCTCCCAGTCCACCAGATATTGCAACCCGCCGCGGACCCGGCGGGAGTCAAGCAGGCAATGCACAGTGAACACAGTCTGACCCTGGAAGATGCAGGGGGGGTTCCTAGGGGCAGGGGCATACGTAGATGTCAGTACGGGCCGCAACAGGGAAACATGGAAAGTGGGGTTGATCCTCAGAGTCCGGGGCAACTGGAGCCGGTAGGAGACAGGGTTCACCCTGCGCACCACCTTGAAGGGGCCAATGTAGCAAGGAGCAAGCTTGCGGTTCTCCACCCACAGCGGAAGGTCCTTAGTGGACAGCCAAACCTGCTGCCCAGGGCGGAAAGCGTGTGCAGGTCTTCTATGGCGGTTGGCCTGAGTCTGGTTGGTTCTGGAGGTCTGTATGAGGGTCTTCCTGACCTTGCTCCAGGTCTTGCAACACCGTCTCACATATTGGTTGACCGAGGGCACCCCCGCGTCCTCCTCCTGGTCCGGGAACAGAGGTGGCTGGAACCCGAATTGGCACTGGAATGGCGACAGCTTGGTGGCCAATGACTGCAGGGTGTTGTGGGCGTACTCTGCCCATGGCAGCCAGGTGCTCCACGATGTCGGGTTATCCATAGCCAGGCCTCGCAGGGTGGTTTCCAGGTCCTGGTTGAGCCTCTCCGTCTGACCATTGGACTGTGGGTGACACCCAGAGGAGAGGCTGGCAGTGGCTCCGATGACCTTGCAGAACCCGTGCCACACTCGGGAGGAGAACTGGGGCCCTCGGTCTGAGACGATGTCCTGTGGAAGACCAAAGACTCGGAAGACATGATTAAACATAAGTTTCGCTGTCTCAAGAGCAGAGGGGAGTTTGCACAGTGGTATGAAGTGGCAGGCCTTGGAGAATCTGTCAACTATGACCAAAATGACCATGTTACCTTGTGACTCAGGGAGACCCGTGATGAAGTCGACTGCCACGTGGGACCAGGGATGCCGGGGAATGGTCAGAGGATGCAGGAGACCCTGGGGATGCTGTCGTGGGTTCTTGGTTCTGGTGCAAACCTCACAGGACAGGACAAATTACCTTACTTCCTTCTCCATGTTAGGCCACCAGAAGCGTCTTTTCAGGAAGTCCAGGGTCCTCCGAGCTCTCGGGTGGGCGGTGAGAGGGGAAGAGTGACCCCACTGGAGAACCTTGGCCCGGGCTTGATGTGGGATGTACAAGAGGCCCGGTGGCCCCGTCCCAGGACCGGGGTCCTGGCGTTGGGCTCGTCGGACAGCATCCTCAATACCCCAGCGGACAGGGGCCACAATCCGGGACACAGGAATAATAGGCCTGACTTCATTCTCCCTGTTGGTGGCAGAGAACAGCCTGGACAGTGCATCAGGTTTGGTGTTCTTGGAGCCTGGGCGGTACGAGAGGGTGAAGTCAAACCGACTGAAAAACAGGGCCCACCTAGCCTGTCGAGGGTTCAGTCTCTTGGCTTGCTGGAGGTACTCCAGGTTCTTGTGGTCAGTCCAAACCAGGAATGGATGTTGCGCTCCCTCCAGCCAGTGCCTCCACTCCTCAAGGGCCAGTTTGACTGCTAGCAGTTCTCAATCCCCCCCATCATACCGGGACTCTGCAGGACTCAGGCGGTGGGAGAAGTAAGCGCAGGGGTGCAGCTTTCCTTCCGAACGTTGAGAGAGCACCACGCCGACACCACTGTCCGAGGTGTCCACCTCCATGATGAATGGTTGGGAGGTGTCCGGGAGGACCAGAATGGGTGCTGTGCAGAAGCAGTCCTTGAGGCCTTTGAACGCCTTTTCCACCTGAGGAGACCACCTGTCCCTTTGGTGAGGTCCGACATGGGTCTTGGAACTCTTGGCACTCACTGTGCTTGCCGTCATACCTCTGTGGTGCAGGAAGGCTGGGTTCGCGAGGTGAAGAAGGCAGCATGGCACTGGAACAGGAACTGGATCAGGAGATGCAGGCAGAGATGTCAGCTGTGCCAGGGTTTTCCCAATTTGCTGAAGCAGTTCCTCGTGGCGAGCAAGGGCCTCACGTTGGCTGGTGAGCGTATGTCCATGGTCGCTCCGAAGCGTGTCAAAGCTGCCATAATTCCCTGAAGGTTGGCCGGGTAGACAGTTGAAGCAGCCTCTGCTGAGTCGGTCATGACGGAGTCTTTCTGTTAGGGTTTTTGCTGGGATTCGAACCTGGTTCATTGGTGTGATAATCCAGCAAACCCCCACTAGGCCACCAGGGGGATGACTCAAATGCAGAGGCATGAGGCAGAAGAAGAAAAAAGTATCAAAAGGTTTATTTACAATATATACACAAGTAAAATCCAAAAAGTAATAATCCAAAAACGCTCAGAAGATATAAGGGAAAAAATAAAAAATCCAAAAGTACAAAACAAAAGCCAAAAAACCAGAAAAGAAAAGGCAAAAATATCAAAGCTCAGAAGATCCAAAAAACACAGTAACTATTAGGTCCAAAAGAAAAGCAAAGTGCAAAACAAAGAACACGGTACAGAGGAAACTGGAGATAAACATAACAGCTCAAAGACTCCGTGACAAGAGGACTGAACTCAGGGGGTATAAATACACAAACTAAATTGAACACAGGTGAAGATAATCAGGACTAAACAGGCAATTAACACAAACACAAAACACAGGAACAGTGGCGGCCTCTAGAGGCCAAAATAAACATGACACGAAAAGGAAATAACAGCGGCCTCTAGAGGCCAAAACAGTCCTAGTCCTAACGCATACATTAGTCTCATCTCATCTCATTATCTCTAGCCGCTTTATCCTTCTACAGGGTCGCAGGCAAGCTGGAGCCTATCACAGCTGACTACGGGCGAAAGGCGGGGTACACCCTGGACAAGTCGCCAGGTCATCACAGGGCTGACACATAGACACAGACAACCATTCACACTCACTTTAGAGTCACCAGTTAACCTAACCTGCATGTCTTTGGACTGTGGGGGAAACCGGAGCACCCGGAGAAACCCCACGCGGACACGGGGAGAACATGCAAACTCCGCACAGAAAGGCCCTCGCCGGCCACAGGGCTCGAACCCAGGACCTTCTTACTGTGAGGCGACAGCGCTAACCACTACACCACCGTGCCGCCTGCATACATTAGTGATATACTGTATTTATGGTCTTGTAGTGAATTGTCCAACTACTGCTTATTTCACTAAGAAACATTTTGGGGTGGGAAATATACAAGAGGGATCCTGAGGCCACCAGAGTCTTGAATGTCCAGGCATCAAGTGAAAATATCTTTACATGTGGATGGCACTAGTGACCAAATTTCAGCTACAAAGCAATGGGTGATGAGTGACTCTTCTCCTGTGTGTATGGCCTTTAAAGCAGTGAGTGTCTGAAATCTCTGCATCACAATTTTCACACCTTCAGGAATTTGGTTTTTATTCATTCATGTTTCAATCTCTCTCTCTCTCTCACACACACACACACACACACACACACACACACACAGCTAAATGTGAAAATAATAAAGATATTTAGGAAAGACAGAAAAGTGATTTATGAGAATGCATAAAAAAACAGAGCACTGGCTAAAAAAAATCAGTTTCCATTTTCAGACATTGAACTTCACTGAAAAAAGCCAAAAAATCAACTACACACACACACACACACACACACACACACACACACACACACACACACACAGTGCCCCTGGATTTATTTCACAACTTGCATGTTGTGAAAGCTGAACTGTCAGGCAATCAGAGTGAAATCTGCTTTAGGGAACTGTTTTCAACATTATGTGCCAGACAGACCCCACCCCCACTCCCCCAACCTATGTGTGTGTGTGTGTGTGTTCAGCACCCCCATGAGGCTTGATGTTTTTCTGAACTCTGTTCTATTGACATGGAATATCAGATAGCTTTTTTTTTCCCCTCTGGAGAGGAAGCAGGTTAATCGAAACACACACACACACACACACACACACACACACACACACACACACATATATACCACAAGAGAGCCAGTAACATCTGAATGGCCTTCACACTATAAATGGCATGTCCTAAACATTAAAAGTCAGTAAATCCAGCTACAACCCTGTGGCAGTGGGGGCGTGGCCAAGCAGCAGTCTGTGAATAGAGGGTGGGGTCAGGGAAGGGAAGTGGCTAAGTCATTCCACATGCTGTCAATTAATGTGTGTGTGTTTGTTACAGGGATGGAGCATAAAAGGAGGGGGAGAGCAGAGAAAAAAGGCTCCCGACCAGAATGCTTGTGTGCATGTGTGGGAGTGAATCAGATGAAAAGCTCAACCTACCTGAAAAAAATAAAAGTTTGTAAGAGCTTCTGTTCTCGCCTGCCATGCTTCTGTACTCCACCCACATCAGGGATTTGCTACAGTGGTGCCGAAACCCAGGATTGAGTATGGAAGGGAATCACCCCGTGGAGTCCTTGCCAATTATGAAGCTCGTCCATGCCCTCGCTGCTGCCCAGCAGAACCAGCATCAAGTGCTGACTGCCCTCCAGAAGGACCAAGAACAATGCTTTGAAGCCTTGATGCTGGCCCAGCGGGAAGATCATCAGGCGTTCTGGCATCTGCTGGCATCAGCAGGGGCGTCCAACATCACCACCCTGGACTCCCCCCATGTCACCCTCACAAAGATGGGCCCGCATGACGAGCCCGAAGCCTTCATTGCTCTCTTCGAGCAAGCGCCCCAAGCATGGGGGTAGCCAATTGAGCAGTGCGCGGCTCGCCTCCACCCACTCTTGACAGGCAAGGCGCAACTTGCAGCGCAGCAGCTCCCTGCCGACAGCTGGCTCAACTATGCCAACTTCAAGAGGGCCATTTTGCAGTGGGTCGGCCGCTCCCCGGAGCAACATCGCCAGCATTTCCAGAAGCTGACACTAGAGGAGGTCAGCCGACCGTTCACATTTGGCCAACAACTCCGGGATGCCTGCTGGCAGTGGCTGAGGGCGGAAGATTGCAACGCCAACAGGATCATCGACCTCGTGGCACTGGAACAGTTCATCTCTCGGCTTCTGGAAGGAACAGCAGAATGGGTCCAGTGTCACCGCCCGGTGTCGCTCCAGCGAGCCATTGAGTTGGCGGAGGACCATCTGGCGGCAGTTCCAATGACAGGCGGATGAGGCAAAGACTCCTCTCCTCATTTTTCATTTGAAATTTCATGACAGCAACACATCTCAAAAAAGTTGGGACAGGGGCAATAAGAGGCTGGAAAAGTTAAAGGTACAAAAAAGGAACAGCTGGCGGACCAAATTGCAACTCATTAGGTCAATTGGCAATAGGTCATTAACATGACTGGGTATAAAAAGAGCATCTTGGAGTGGCAGCAGCTCTCAGAAATAAAGATGGGAAGAGGATCACCAATTCCCCTAATTCTGCGCCGACAAATAGTGGAGCAATATCAGAAAGGAGTTTGACAGTGTAAAATTGCAGAGTTTGAATATATCATCATCTACAGTGCATAATATCAACAAAAGATTCAGAGAATCTGGAAGAATCTCTGTGCATAAGGGTCAAGGCTGGAAAACCATATTGGGTGCCTGTGATCTTCGGGCCCTTAGACGGCACTGCATCACATACAGGCATGATTCTGTATTGGAAATCACAAAATGAGCTCAGGAATATTTCCAGAGAACATTATCTGTGAACACAATTCACCGTGCCATCCGCCGTTGCCAGCTAAAACTCTGTAGTTCAAAGAAGAAGCCGTATCTAAACATGATCCAGAAGCGCAGACGTCTTCTCTGGGCCAAGGCTCATTTAAAATGGACTGTGGCAAAGCTGTTCTGTGGTCAGACGAATCAAAATTTGAAGTTCTTTATGGAAATCCGGGACACCGTGTCATTCGGACTAAAGAGGAGAAGGACGACCCAAGTTGTTATCAGCGCTCAGTTCAGAAGCCTGCATCTCTGATGGTATGGGGTTGCATTAGTGCATGTGGCATGGGCAGCTTACACATCTGGAAAGACACCATCAATGCTGAAAGGTATATCCAGGTTCTAGAGCAACATATGCTCCCATCCAGACGACGTCTCTTTCAAGGAAGAGCTTGCATTTTCCAACATGACAATGCCAAACCACATACTACTGCATCAATTACAGCATCATGGCTGTGTAGAAGAAGGGTCTGGGTACTGAACTGGCCAGCCTGCAGTCCAGATCTTTCACCCATAGAAAGCATTTGGCATATCATAAAACGGAAGATACGACAAAAAAGACCTAAGACAGTTGAGCAACTAGAATCCTACATTAGACAAGAATGGGTTAACATTCCTATCCCTAAACTTGAGCAACTTGTCTCCTCAGTCCCCAGACATTTACAGACTGTTGTAAAGAGACAAGGGGATGTCTCACAGTGGTAAACATGGCCTTGTCCCAACTTTTTTGAGATGTGTTGTTGTCATGAAATTTAAAATCACCTAATTTTTCTTTTTAAATGATACATTTTCTCAGTTTAAACATTTGATATGTCATCTATGTTCTATTCTGAATAAAATATGGATTTTTGAAACTTCCACATCATTGCATTTTGTTTTTATTTACAATTTGTACTTTGTCCCAACTTTTTTGGAATCGGGGTTGTATGTTATAGACCAACACAGAGTAGCACATAATTGTGAAGTGAAATGAAAATGATAAATGGTCTTCAAAATTTTAAACAAATAAAAATCTGAAAAATGTGGTGTGCATTAGTATTCAGCCCCCATACTCTGATACCTCTAAATACAATCCAGTGCAATCAATTGCCTTTAGAAGTCATCTAATTAGTTAATAGAGTCCTACTGTGTGTAATTTACTCTCAGCATAAATACACTTGTTCTGTGACGGCCTCAGTGGTTTGTTAGAGAACACTGAAGAACAAACAGCATCATGAAGACCAAAGAACTCACCAGACAGGTCAGGGATAAAGTTCTGGAGAAGTTTAAAGCAGGGTTAGGTTATAAAAAAATATCCCAAGCTCTGAACATCTCAAGAAGCACTGTTCAATCCATCATTCAAAAATGGAAAAAAGTATGTCACAACTGCAAACCTACCAAGACATGGCTGTCCACCTAAACTGACAGAGCAAGCAAGGAGAGCACTGGTCAGAGAAGCAGCCAAGAGGACCATGATCACTCTGGAGGAGCTGCAGAAATCCACAGCTCAGGTGGGAGAATCTGTGCACAGGACAACTATAAGTCGTACACTCCACAAATCTGGCCTTTTTTGGAAGAGTGGCAAGAAGAAAGCTATTGTTGAAAGACAGGCATAAGAAGTCCTGTTTGCAGTTTGCCAGAAGCCATGTAGGGGACATAGGAAACATGTGGAAGAAGGTGCTTCGGTCAGATGAGACCAAAGTTGAACTTTTTGGCCTAAATGAAAAGCGCTATGTGTGGCAGAAAACTAACACTGCTCATCACCCTGCACACACCATACCCACTGTGAAACATGGTGGTGGCAGCATCATGTTATGGGGATGCTTTTCTTCAGCAGGGACAGGGAAGCTGGTCAGAGTTGATGGGAAGATAGATGGAGCTAAATACAGGGCAATCCTGGAAGAAAACCTGTTGGAGGCTGCAATAGACTTGAGACTGGGAAGGAGATTCACCTTCCAGCAAGACAATGACCCTAAACATACAGCCAGAGCTACAATGGAATGGTTTAGATCAAAGAATATTCATGTGTTAGAATGGCCCAGTCAAAGTCCAGACCTAAATCCCATTGAGCATCTGTGGCAAGACTTGAAAATTGCTGTTCACAGATGCTCTCCATCCAATCTGGCTGAGTTTGAGCTATTTTGCAAAGAAGAATGGGCAAAAATTTCAGTGTCTAGATGTGCAAAGCTGGTAGAGACATACCACAAAAGACTTGCAGCTGTAATTGCAGCAAAAGCTGGCTCTACAAAGTATTGATGCAGGGGGGCTGAATACTAATGCACACCACATTTTTCAGATTTTTATTTGTTTAAAATTTTGAAGACCATTTATCATTTTCATTTCACTTCACAATTATGTGCTACTGTGTTGATCTATCACATAAAATCTCAATAAAAAAAAAAACTTTTAAGTTTGTGGTTGTAAGGTGGAAAAATGTGAAAAAGTTCAAGGGGTATGAATACTTTTTCAAGGCACTGTAGATTATACCAAGTGATGCAAGACACTCAAACTAGTGAACGGCTAACCCAATTGTTAATCCCAAAGAGCCGTAGGGAACTCGGATTCTATGCAGCTCACTTTAATCCCATGGCTGGACACTTAGGGCAAGATAAAACACTAGCCCGAATAATGGCCCAGTTCTATTGGCCAGGGATTTGCAGGGATGTCCGTCGGTGGTGTGCGGCATGCCATGAATGCCAATTAGTAAATCCCGTGGCCACAACAAAAGCGCCTTTGCACCCTCTCCCTCTAATCGAGACCCTGTTTGAGCGAATTGGGATGGATCTTGTCAGGCCATTTGTCAGTTCATGTCAGTTCTTGTCAGTTCATTTCCATTTCCGGTTGAAAGTACATCGTGCACATTCTGGCTGCTGCTTCTCACTGGAGCTTTTTTATTTTATTTTCTCTCCTTTTTTATTTTTACTATTTTTTTCTGTGTGTTTGTGTAGTTTGATGTTTATTTGAGTGTTTTTGTCCCCCGGTTGTGGTGTAGCTCTGGACCCAGTTTTAGGTGTTGGTTCCCTCCAGGCCTTGGTTCGCTGTGGGTGATGCCTGTGCTCCCAGCTATAGACTGCAGTGAGCTCATTGCTCATTTTAACATCGTGGTTGTCCAGCACTCTGTGCTTTAATGCTTGGTGTGATGTTCCAAGCAATGTTGCTCAGTGGCGTCGTGGCAGCTGTGCAGGCGGTTTGGGACATATCAGCACTCTGCGTGGCAGTGCTTCTGTGCTCGCTTTGTGGATCCATGGTGTGGTGTTCGAATGATGTTGCTGGCGGCGTTGTGGTGGCTGTGCTGGTGGTGTGGGACTTGTTTTTGTGTGCCTTTTGGTGGGACTGTGGCTGCTAGACCACTGGAATGACATCCTGACCCCTATTTGGTGGACCGTTTTTCTTTCTTTTATTTATTTATTTATTTATTTATTTTTTCTTCTGTCTATAATTGTAAAGCGACCTTGGGTTTTTAGAAAGGCACTATATAAATTGAACCTATTATTATTATTATTATTATTATTATTATTATTATTATTATTAGATCGGTCAGCACAAGGGTATCGCTTTATTTTAGTTCTGGTGGACTATGCAATGCGATATCCAGAAGCAGTGCCTCTCCACAATATCTCAGCACGCAGTATTGCAGAAGCACTCTTCCGCTTTATCTCCCAGGTCGGGATTCCGAAATAAATCCTGACAGAACAAGGCACTTTGTTTATGTCACACAAACTATGCAAGCTTTATGGGTTATTGGGGATTAAGTCTATGCACACCAGTGTCTATCACCCACAAACAGATGGCTTAGTGGAGCATTTTAATCAAACACTAAAAAACATAATTCAGAAGTTCAAAAGTGAGGATACATGTAATTGAGATAAGTGGCTTGAGCCCCTGCTATTCGCAGTATGAGAGGTCCCGCAAGCCTCCACAGGTTTTTCTCCATTTGAATTATTATATGGGTGTAAGCCACGTGGCATTCTGGATGTGCTATGACAAAATTGGGAGGAGGGACCTTTGCCTAGCAAAAACGAAATACAGTACATTCTTGACCTGCGTGCAAAACTCTACACCCTCACACACCTAACCCAGGAGAATTTGCGGCAGGCACAAGAATGTCAAATTCAGCTGTATGACAGGGGCATGCTGTCATAGGATGACAGCGATGGAGCAGACGAGAGACGTTTTTTTCCAAACTAAAATCTTTTTCTTTTATTTTTTCCTTCTTTTCTAAAAGTGCAAGTATTTACAATGCAAATCCCAAAACATGCAAAACAAAAAAAATAAGCAAAATGAGAAAAATAGCAGCAGGGGTGCCAGACTATGTCCTAAGATTCTGAGCACAGACACAACCTTTCTCCACAGAGCTCTCCATACAACTGAGGCACTGGGCCTTTTACAGAGATAGCCCTTCCCTCAGGTAAGCCCCATTCACAAAAATAAATCAATTAACTAAATAACAAAATAAAGACAAAATAACAATTCAAAGAAACACAAACAAAATGCATAATCACCCCAAAATATTTTCATTCACCAAAACCTCTTCTATGGCTAATAAAAATACATTCACCTCACCCACTACGAAACACCCCTGTTAAAAATGGTTTGCTCCTCAAACCAGTGGGAAACCCCCTACTTAATGTCCATGGAACATTCCCTCGGTTTGCTCCAATGAGGAAGTAGAAGTGTGCTGACAACTTTCGTGAGTATGAATTCTACAGTTTTACAAAAATGTTTTACAAAATAAACATCCATGATTTGAAATAGCCAGTGTGTAAGTAGTGATTATTTACCCTAAAAAATCACTAAAACAGATGTGAGTTGATAATGGTGATCTGAAATGCGCGTTTGAAAACACAAGTGGAAATGGGGAAA
Source organism: Neoarius graeffei (assembly GCF_027579695.1). Lineage (NCBI taxonomy): Eukaryota > Metazoa > Chordata > Actinopteri > Siluriformes > Ariidae > Neoarius > Neoarius graeffei. The sequence continues at coordinate 108,456,094 of NC_083574.1, read as the reverse complement.
AAAATGCTACTCAGAAATGCCGGTAGGCCTTTCCCTGCACTCTTTGTAACAATTAGGCAAAAGTTATGGCAAATTGTGTTTAATGACAATGAACAATGAACCAAAAACAATACATACAGAAAATGAATGGAAAGGGAGACAGACAAGTGGCGTCAAGGCAGCATGTTGGTTAATGCCGGCTAATGGCTGCCTGTACGCTATTGCCTGCATGAGCATCACAGCTCAGTCTGTGACATTTCCCCCCCCCCCCTTCTGAAGATGCCCCTTGTGGCACTCTAGAAAGAAAGTCAGCAGTGGTATTCAGTTTCCCAGACCTGTACAAAACATCAAAATCAAAAGGTTGCACAGCAAGGAACCACCTAGTGATTCTTGAGTTAGTGTCTTTCATTCTGCCCGACCAAGACAATGCCCTATGGTCAGTCTCTAAAACAAACTTTCGCCCCAATAAGTAATATTTAAGAGTCCAAAGCCCACTTAATTGCAAGGCATTCCTTCTCAACTGTGGAGTAATTGCACTCCCTTGGCAGCAGTTTACGACTGATGTATGCTACAGGTTGCAAATGTCCATCAGCATCCTGCAACAACACCACACCAAGGCCCTGCTCAGAGGCATCAGTTTGGATGGTGAAAGTCCTGTCGAAGTCAGGGCTGAGGAGCACAGGCTCCCTACACAAGGAGTCCTTCAAGCCCTGAAACGCTGCCTCACACTCCTCAATCCATTCAACTTTGTTTGGCTGACTTTTGCATGTGAGCTCAGTCAACGGAACTGCTCTCTCTGAAAAGTTAGGAATAAAGCATCTATACCACCCAACCAAGCCCAGGAAAGAGTGCACCTGTTTCTTGGTGGTGGGGCGCTCAGCGGCCTTGATAGCCTCAACCTTCCCAACCTGAGGCCGAATGACACCCCAGCCCAACACATAGCCAAGGTATGCCATCTCCTCCCTGGCCAATGTGCACTTCTCAGGGTTGACAGTCAGGCCTGCCTCCTTCACCAAGGAGAGGACATGCTGCAAGTGTTGTAAATGCTCCTCCCATGTGGAGCTGTATATGCAAATGTCATCCAGGTAGGCAGCGGCAAAGCCCTCAGTCCCCCTGAGAACCCTGTCCATCAATCTCTGGAACATAGCTGGTGCTCCATGTAATCCAAAGGGCAGGATCGTAAACTGATAATGCCCAAAAGGTGTCCTGAAGGCTGTCATCTCCTTGCTATCCTCAGCCAATGGCACTTGCCAATAGCCTATACAGAGATCAAGGGTGGTCAAGAACTTTGCTTTGCCAAGGCACTCGACCAGGTCATCAACCCTCGGCACTGGGTAAGGGTCGAACTTGGCCTGGGCATTGACTTTCCTGAAGTCCAGACAGAACCTCAGGTTGCCGTCCTTCTTAGGAACGAGGATGATGGGGCTGCTCCACTCACTGGAGGATGGCTCGATCACCCCAGCTCCAACATCTTGCCCAGCTCCTCCTTCAACACAGGAAGTAAACTCTCTGGAACCTGGTAGCAGGGCTGTCTCACCGGCTGCTGGTCCTTCAGGATGATGCGGTGCTCCACCATCTCCGTCCGTCCTGGCTGCTCCACAAAGAGACCCACGGGCAGGATGGCGGTCAGCTCCTCCTGACGGTCCTTGTACAGGTGGCTCAGGTCCAGCGTACTTCCCTCCTCACAGCACGGCAGGTACTGCTCACTGTACTCCTCTTCCTCCTCAATGGCACAGATGAACAGGGCAGATACCTCTGGCTGTTGTTCCTGATGCTCATTCCATTTCTTCAGCATGTTGACGTGGTACACTTGATGCTTCTTACAATGGTCTGGCATGTGGACTTCATACGTCACTTGTCCCGTCTGCCTAGTAATGGTGTAGGGCCTCTGCCATTTTGCCAGCAGTTTGTTGTCAGAGCTGGGCAGCAACAGCAGGACCTTGTCACCAACCTGGAAGCAGCATGTTCTGGCAGAACGGTCATACCACGCCTTTTGCCTCTCTTGTGCTCTCTGCAGGTTCTCATGCACCAAGGCCGAAGCAGCAGCAAGCTTCTCCCTCATCTTTAGCACATAGGAGATGATGTTGGTGCCACTAGACATCTCACCCTCCCAAGTCTCCTTAAGCACATCAAGAGGGCCTCGAACCTGGTGTGCAAACAGGAGCTCAAAGGGGGAAAATCCTGTTGACGCCTGGGGAAATTCTCTGTAGGCAAAGAGCAAGTATGGTAGCCACTGGTCCCAGTCCTTGCCAGAATCAGCCACAAACTTCCGGAGCATGCTCAGGAGGGTCTGGTTGAACTGCTCAACAAGTCCATCGGTCTGTGGGTGGTAAGGAGTGGTTCTGATATGCCTAATGCCCAAAAGGTCATAGACCTGCCTAAGGGTTTTGCTCATAAAGTTGGGACCCTGATCAGTGAGCACTTCTCTGGGGATCCCTACTCTAGAGAAGAGCTGCAGCATAGCTGTTGCAACTCGCTTGGCTGTTACATCTCTCAGGGGAAAGGCTTCGGGGTATCTTGTGGCATAATCACATATAACCAAAATAAATCTATTTCCTGTCTTGCTCTTTTCCAGGGGTCCTACTATATCCACTACAATTCTCTCAAAAGGTGTGTCAATTACAGGTAGGGGAATCAATGGGGCACGGGCAAGGTTCTTTCCTCCTGACAACTGACACTGAGGACAAGACTTACAAAATTCCTTCACATGACTAAACAAACCTGGCCAGTAGAAGCGTTTGCTTATTCTTTGTAAAGTCTTCATGTAGGCCAAGTGTCCAGCCCAGGGTATTGTGTGACCCAGTTCCAGCACCTGCCTACAATATTTCTGGGGAATCAAAAGTTGCAGTCCATCCTCACTGTGTCTATAAAGCAGGTTGTTTTGCACAATGTAGCCCTCCTTACCTAACACAGGAACATAGCCAACACCTTCCTCAGCTTCCTTAAAACTCTGTCTCAGTGTGGGGTCTACATGCTGTTCCTCTGCCAAATTACCATTAAAATCAATGTCACTCAGTTCAGGGGGGTCAATAAACTCTGCTTCCACTGAATTTTGCTTCATTGTGTGTTCAACTGTTTGTCTGCACCTATCACACCTCTGCTGTCTAGTCAGTGTGGGCTCAACAGGGACATCTTCATCAAAATAAGGCAATTCAGTGAGGTCTGCTTGCTGCTCCCTAGCCTGAGCTCTTGTGACCACACCACACCAAGCAGTCTTGTTCACCAGCTCTAACAACACTGGAAAATCCTGGCCTAATAGCACTGGATATGGCAGCTTAGACACTAGTCCTACTCTCAAAAGATATGTCTGTCCATTAACTCCGACATATACATCTGCTGTGTCAAGGTCACTTTTATCTCCGTGCACACAAAAGATAGTAAGCTTATCATTGCAGTTTTTAAACTCTAGGGGGATTAGGTTAGCCTGTACTAGTGTTTGTGAACAACCTGTGTCTACCAATGCTTTAACTGGTTTCCCATTTAGCTGAATGGTGATAACAGGATCTTTGCTCTCCAGGGTGTTTATAGGAGGGGTGGGGTGGGGACCATAGCATAAATGGCTGTATTTTGACTTCCTCAGGGGACAAGCAGGGCTCTTATGACCTTCCTGGCCACAATTAAAACAAGAAATGGCTTGGGGTCTAAAACAGTCTGAGGGGGGTGGTGGTGGGGCTCTACTATGACTATTGGCAGTACCAGAACAAACTCCCTTCCCAAACCCAACAGACTTACCCCTCACATTTTGATCAAGCACTCCCGCATAGCGGTAGCCTCCAGGACCTCTGTGTGCAACCACATAGCTCTCCACCAGTGTTGCGGCCTCTGCTGCGGTCTTTGGGTTGCGCTCCCTGACCCAGGTCCTCACATCTGGATAAAGAACACGGAGATACTGTTCTAGCACCAGGGTCTCCATCAACTCTTCTTTGCTGCACTTGTCAAACTTCACTCACTTGCAGAATAGGTCTTTCAGTCTGACGTACAGCTCTTGCGGTGTCTCTATTGGACTGGTCTCCATTACTCTGAATTGTTGTCGATAAGTTTCCATGTTGACTGCGTATTTTTTCAGCACTGCCTCCTTCAGGCTGTCATAGTTCATTATGTCTTCAGGGTTCATGGCCACAAATGCACTGTGGGCCTTCCCAGTCAGCAATGGGATGAGGTGCACAGCCCAGGTCTCCCTTTGCCAGCCGAAAATTGTGGCTAGCCTCTCGAAGGTGGTCAAGTAGTGTTCAATGTTGTCAGTATCTTCCAGCTTGGCCATCTTTGGTGGACACCCTCCGATGGTCACTGAGGGTGATTCAGGCATTGCATTCTCCCGGGATGGTGGTGGGGTGTGGTTCTGCCTGATTCCACATCCAGCTGGAGCTGTGTCACCTGATGGGACAGGACCTTGACCTGCTGGGCCTGCTTGAAGGCATCTCTCTCCAGCCGCTCATCTCTGGCATGTTGCAGCTCCATAAATGATTGAAACATCATGGCTAGGTGGTCGATGGCGGTATCTGCAGTGGCAGGCTGTGGAGTGGGCACTTCAGCCTCAGCGGCGCCCCCTATTGCTCCATCTTACTCGCCCCCACCAGCCTTCTTCCTCCTGGTAGTCATCTTGTCCACTGTGGTTCTTCTCTCCATCTAACTCCTTTACCCAAACTTCTGACACCACATGTTACAGGATGACCGGCGATGGCGCAGACGAGAGACGTTTTTTTTCCAAACTAAAATCTTTTTCTTTTATTTTTTCCTTCTTTTCTAAAAGTTCAAGTATTTACAATGCAAATCCCAAAACATGCAAAAAAAAAAAAAAAAGCAAAATAAGAAAAATAGTGGCAGGAGCGCCAGACTATGTCCTAAGACTCTGAGCACAGACACAACCTTTCTCCACAGAGCTCTCCATACAACTGAGGCACTGGGCCTTTTACAGAGATAGCCCCTCCCTCAGGTAAGCCCCATTCACAAAAATAAATCAATTAACTAAATAAAAAAATAAAGACAAAATAACAATTCAAAGAAACACAAACAAAATACATAATCACCCCAAAATATTTTCATTCACCAAAACCCCTTCTATGGCTAATAAAAATACATTCACCTCACCCACTACAAAACACCCCTGTTAAAAATGGTTTGCTCCTCAAACCAGCGGGAAACCCCCTACTTAATGTCCATGGAACATTCCCTCGGTTTGCTCCAATGAGGAAGTAGAAGTGTGCTGACAACTTTCATGAGTATGAATTCTACAGTTTTACAAAAATGTTTTACAAAATAAACATCCATGATTTGAAATAGCCAGTGTGTAAGTAGTGATTATTTACCCTAAAAAAATCACTAAAACAGATGAGAGTTGATAATGGTGATCTGAAATGCGCGTTTGAAAACACAAGTGGAAATGGGGAAAAAAATGCTACTCAGAAATGCCGGTAGGCCTTTCCCTGCACTCTTTGTAACAATTAGGCAAAAGTTATGGCAAACTGTGTTTAATGACAATGAACAATGAACCAAAAACAAAAACAATACATACAGAAAATGAATGGAAAGGGAGACGGACAAGTGGCGTCAAGGCAGCATGTTGGTTAATGCCGGCTAATGGCTGCCTGTACGCTATTGCCTGCGTGAGCATCACAGCTCAGTCTGTGACACATGCACCTTAGAGAGTTCATGCTGGGAGACAAAGTGCTTGTATTATTGCCCACGTCGAGCTCCAAATTAGTCACCAAGTGGCAAGGGCCCTTCAAGGTCACATGGTGAGTCGGGGATGTTGACTATGAGGTGAGGCGAACGGATAGGGGTGGGGCATTGCAAATCCACCACCTCAACCTTTTAAAATGCTGGAATGAGGGGGTCCTCATGGTGTTGGTGTTGGTAGTCCCAGAGAAGGCGGAGCTGGGGCTGGAGGTGAAAAAGATAACATTCTGGACCACTCTGGTCCCTTGTGGAGACCACCTCTCACCAACCCAACTCACAGAGGTGGCCAAGTTGCAAAAGGAATTTTTTGATGTGTTCTCGCCCCTTCCTGGTTGTACCCACCTCATAGAACACCATATTGAAATGCCCCTGGGGGTGGTAGTGCATAGCCACCCTTGTCACTTGCCTGAACACAAGAAAAAGATGGTCCGGGTCAAACTCAAGGCCATGCTCAAAATGGGCATAATCGAGGAGTCCCACAGTGACTGGAGCAGCCCAGTGGTCCTGGTTCCCAAGACCAACGGGCCGGTCCGGTTCTGTGTGGACTATAGAAAGGTCAATGCTGTGTCTAAATTTGACGCATACTCAATGCCTTGCATCAATGAGTTGCTTGATCGGTTAGGCGCTGCTTGTTTTTATTCAACACTGGATCTAACAAAGGGATATTGGAAGATCCCCTTGACTCCTCTATCCCAAGAAAAAAATGGCCTTTTCCACACTGTTTGGATTACACAAATTTGTCACGCTCCCATTTGGGTTATTTGGGGTGCCTGCTACATTCCAGCAGCTTATGGACAGGGTCCTCCGCCTTCACGCTGCCTATGTGGCCACATATCTGGATGATATAATACAGTAATCTACAGACATGATTGGCTGCGGCACTTGGAACACCTGAGGGCCATTCTAAAGTCGCTGAGGCAAATGGGCCTCACAGCTAACCTGAAAAAGTGTGCAATTGGGTGGGTGGAAGTATGGTATCTGGGGTTCCACTTGGGTCATGGGCAGGTGCATCCCCAAATTAACAAGACAGTAGCGATTGTGGCCTGCCTGAGGCCCAAGACCAAAAGGGGGGTGAGACAGTTCCTGGGGCTGGGTGGCTATTATCGTAGGTTTATACCTAATTATTCAGACCTCACCAGCCCGCTAACCAATCTCACTAAAAAGGGGGCTCCAGATCTGGTCCAGTAGATGGAGTAGTGCCAATAGGCCTTCTCTGAGGTAAAAGTTGCACTGTGTGGGGGGCCACTTTTACACTCCCCTGACTTCTCTCTCCCCTTTATTTTGCAGACTGATGCATCAGACAGAGGGCCATTTTGTCCCAGAAGGTGGAGGGCGAGGAGTGCCCCATGCTGTACATCAGCCAGAAACTCTTGATGCATGAAAGCAAGTACAGCACCATCGAAAAAGAGTGTCTTGCCATCAAGTAGGTGGTCCTCGCTCTCTGATACTACCTGCTGGGGCACCCTTTCACTCTCTGTTCAGATCATGCGGCCCTCCAGTAGCTCCACTGTATGAAGGATGCCAATGCATGGGTTACCTGTTGGTATCTCGCCCTCCAGCCATTTAAGTTTGAGGTGATCCACAGGCCAGGGGCACAGATGGTGGTAGCAGACTTCCTGTCCTGTCGGGGGGAGTTGGCTTCAGGCCGGATGGCTCCCCGGCCTGAGTCGGGCAGTGGGGGTATGTGGCAGCGGGGGCATGGCCAAGCAGCAGTCTGTAAATGGAGGACAGGGTCGGGGAAGGTAAGTGGCTAAGTCATTCCACATGCTGTCAATTAATGTGTGTGTGTTTATTATAGGGACGGAGCATAATAGGAGGGGGAGAGCAGAGAAAAAAGGCTCCCGACCAGAGTGCATATGTGTGTGCATGTGTGGGAGTGAATCAGCTGAAAAGCTTGACCTACCTGACAAAAATAAAAGTTTGTAAGAGCTTCAGTTCCCACCTGCCATGCTTCTGTATTCCACCCACATCAGGGATTTGCTACAAACCCTGATTCCAAAAAAGTTGGAATCAACTTGTTAATAACTTAATAAGCATCCAGTGTCTAATGGCCTTTACACATTCCTCAATTCTGTTAAGCTGGTGTCTCTCATCTGGCTTTGCAGAAACATACAACTGTGTGTCATCAGCATATTTATGCTGTTACAGAATTTCTTACCAAGATAAAGAGGACTGCTTGTGGACCAGATGAACTACCTTATTGGCTCTTTAAGGACTATGCTTATGATCTTGCTCCTGTCATCACTGATGTGTTTAATTGCTCACTGAGGCAGCACAAGGTGCCTTCCTTGTGGAAGCATGCTGATATTAAGCCCTTACCAAAGGAGTCCCCACTGACTACTTGTAGCCAGCTTAGGCCTATTTCTATTATTGTAATTATTATGCGCCTTTTTGAATGATTAGTTTATAAGCAGGAAGTAGCTAGTCTATGTAATAATTATATTGACATTGATCAATTTGCTTATCACCAGGGCCATAATTCCAGCACGGCTTTAATTAAGTGTCAACACTTCTGGCTTAAGTGGCTAGATGGTGATGTAGATTTCATAAGAGTTTTTTTCTTTTGACTTTAGTAAAGCCTTCAACTCTGTGTCACATAGTATCCTTTGCGTGAAATTAGTTCAAGTTGATATTAATCCATATATCATTAACTGGCTTATTAGCTTTCTGAATAACAGAAATCAAAGGGTAGTAGTTGATGACATTTAAATTTGGTATTTATCCATTAATAAAGGTGCTCCACAGGGAACTGTCCTCGGGTCCATTCTATTTCCCATTATGATTAATGATATTAAGGCAGTCAATCCTAGGAATCTGTTAGTTAAACATGCAGATGATATAACTCTTAGTGTGCCCATTTCTGTCAGCAAAAGCTCTGTTGATGATTCTGAATTAGAAATGTATTCTTTCATAAGGTGGGCCGATGAAAATAAAATGAAGATCAATCTTAACAAAATGTGGGAACTCCTACTTCAGGGGAAGAGTACTACCTGACCCACTGACCATCATTTAATGTAAAGATAAACTTAAATTGTTGGGGGTAACATTTGAGGAGAATCCTACAAATTGGGATGCTCATTTTGAAAATCTCCTCAGCAAAGCTAGTAGTCACCTATATATCCTTAGAGTATGTAAATATTATAAATTTCCTATTATCAGCTTAGATTTACTTTTTCAAAGTTTAATATTATCCATATTTACATATGCTATAGAGGTCTGAGGCAGTGCCTTCTGTAGTAAGTATTTAAGTAGAATAGATAAATTATTTGCTAGGGTTCAAAAATTTGGGTACTGCTCCAAGAAATACCTCATTCTGGATATTTTGAACAACAGGGATCGGAAGTTGTGGAATAGGATTACAACCACTGACACTGCCCTTAGTGAATTATTACCACCAAAAAGGACTAGACAGCTTAGGGACAGAGCACACCAGTACATACTTCCTAGAGTACAAACTGACTGATTTAAATCATTTTTTTATAAATAGGTGTCTTTTTAAATAGATATAATAGTTTATATTTTATACATTATTATATTAGTTAGTAGTTTATAATTATATTTATACTTTTTTCTTATCTTTTGTAAATTAGGCACATCTGTTGCCTTTTATTTATTTTGTATTTAAATAAAGACTAAAAAAAAAAAAACAAGGGAAACTAATACCATGCTTGCAAATAATATCACCCAAAGGTAACATATATAAAGAAAAAAGCAGTGGGCCTAAGGCAGAACCTTGTGGAACACCAAACTTTACCTCAGTATGCCTTGAAAAATCACCATTTACATCAACAAACTGATAGTGATTAGTTAAATAAGACCTGAGCCAGGAGAGGGCCATTCCCTTAACTCCCACAACATTTTCTAGTCTATCCAGGAGAATAGAATGATCAATGGTGACAAAAACTGCACTAAGGTCAAGGAACACAAGCAGGGAGACACAGCCCTGATCAGATGCCAACAGTAGGTCATTTACTACTTTAATCAGTGCTGTCTCTGTGCTATGATGAGGTCTAAATCCTGACTGATACATTTCATGGATGTTATTCTTATGTAGATATGAGCATAACTACTGTGCCACAGCTTTTTCTAGGATCTTGGAGATAAAGGGGAGGTTTGATATTGGCCGATAATTGGACAGCTGACAGGGGTCGGGGTCAAGAGTTTTAATTAGGGGTTTGATAACTGCTAGTTTAAATGATGTAGGTACATAGCCAATGCTCAGGGAAGAATGATTTACTTTTAGAAGAGGTTTGATTGCTGATGGTATTATCTGTTCAAAGAGACATGTCAGTAAGGGATCTAGTACACAAGTTGAAGATTTTGGTGAGGAAATTAGTGAAGTTAGTTCGGTTTGTCTAAGGGGTATACAGTATTTGAAATGATAATCTGATACAGCTATATTGTTATCTAAATGGTTACTTAGGTGTGTTAAAGATTACTGATAAACATATCGATGTCAGAAGTGATTTAGATGAAAATAATAAATCTTATAATGAACTTCTGTTTATATAAAGACATTCCTTATTAGAACTTGAGGTTCTCTAATGGATTACACACAAAAGATCCAAGGATTTGTTTCTGAATTAAAGTGATTTAATTTGGTTTCACTGTACTTTTTTAATATATATAGACAATTCCTGACTTCCTATAGCTTATTTGAAAGAGAGAGGGAGAGAGAGAGAAAACTGGAATTTGCATGGAGCCATCTGGAGCCACACCAGCGGTGGGTATGGCACATACAGACAGACAGACAGACAGACAGACACACACACACACACATATGATGAATAAAACACAATGGCATTGTTAGGACTGGGACTGTTTTGGCCTCTAGAGGCCGCTGTTATTTCCTTTTCGTGTCATGCTTGTTTTGGCCTCTAGAGGCCGCCACTGTTCCTGTGTTTTGTGTTTGTGTTGATTGTCTGTTTGTCTTCATTGATGTCACCTGTTTCCCATTTATTTTGTGTATATATACTCCTTCAGTTCAGTCCCTAGTCACGGAGTCTTTATGCTATGCTGTTAGTGCTAGTTCCCTCTGTCCCATGTACCTTGCCTGTGTCTTAGTATTCTTGTTTTTTGTTACTTTCTTTTGGACTTTGTGGATTTTTGTTTTGACCTTTGGATCTTCTGAGCATTTGAGTTTTTGCCTCTTCTTTTCTGAGTTGGATTTTGGACATTGAACCTTTGGATATTTTTATTTTTGTATATCTTCTGAGCTTTTGGATTATCCTTTTGTTTTTTCCTTTGGATTGTAAATATTGTAAATAAACTGTTTTTGATACTCTACTTTCGCCTCACACCTCTGCACTTGAGTCATCCCCCTGGTGGCCTAGTGGGGTTTGCTGGATTAGCACACCAGTGACCTGGGTGCAAAACCCTAACAGGCATGCCTTTTTCTTGAGTGAAAAGTGTCTTCATTCTGGCTATATGGAGAATAAATGGAACAAAACAATTTTACTGTATTCTACTGTAAAACAGACCATCTGCTTGTCTGCCTGCCTGCCTGTCTGTCTGTATCTCTTTCTCTCTCTCTCTCTCTCTCTCTCTCTCTCTCTCTCTTAATTCTTATTGTTTCTCTCTGTGTGTCTGTATCTCTGTGCTGTCTGTTTACCAGTCTCTCTCGCTCTCTCTCTGTTTCTCTTTCTGTCTCTCATTCTGATTTATAACATTTTATAGATGTGACTGTAATTAAATGATGTTAAATCAATATTGAATTTAATAAAAACAGTGTACATATAAAGTGGTATATATAAATATTAACTTAGTAAAAAAAAGTTGTGATTAAGATGGTTATTTGAATACTAAAACAGAGGGAGCGTGTCCAACAGCTGTTGGTAAGCTGTTCCAGAGTCTTGGGTGTCGATGACAAAAGACTAGTCACCCCTGAGATTTGATCATCAGGTGATGAACATGACTGGCATCTCAAACTTGAACATATCAGCATCAATCAGACTTATAGATAGCAACTGAATATATTGTCCTCCCCAGAACACATTTTCTTGTCGGGGCTGACACGCTTTAATTTCATGCCAACATGCTTTAAATTTGCTGACATGCTATTTTTTTCTCTGACGCTCATTGAAAAATCACATCAGATTCCTACCTTGCGATGTTTGGAGCATATTTTGAAGGAAAATCGGTGTTTTGGGCCAGTTTGCTGCCATGATATACTCAGGCAGACCAGAAATACCCCTGGGAGATCCCCAATCACAACAAATGCCCTCAATCACTTTGCTGTTGCACTGGTAGCATGATGCTTCAGTGCGTGAGCGAGATCATGGTTTATGGTTTTTGTGTAGTGGGTATAAATCTCCACATTTCATTCATGCCAAAAAGAGGCGCGAATATCACTCAGTGACACAAAGATTTGTATTTTTGACAGCTAAATGAGAGTAGGACAGAAGCGCCAGAAAGAGAAGAGGAAAGAAGTGAAACCAAAAACATTGTTGACACAGCAGATCTGTCCGAAACTGAAGATTATAAGCCTCTCTCTGTTTGTGCCATGCCCCAAAGGGCCTAGACGAACCCAAACATCCAATCTATAATTTTTCCTCATATACGAACAGTGTCCCAGACTGTTCTCAGTGTTGCTTTTGGAAAATTGTCCAGGAAAGTTTTATGTTGTCTGCCCCTTGCGCGTTTTCCCATGATTTTCCCCAAAAGGGCAAGGTCCTCCAATTGTTGTTTTCGAATCACGTGGCCGACGAAACTGGTCTGTCGGTGTTCTATCGTACGTAGAAGCTGCCGTTCTTGCTGGATCCTGTTGAGTACCTCGTCGTTGGTGACTCGATCGATATAGGAGATTCTCAACATGCGTCTGTAGAGCCACATTTCTGTAGCCTCAATGTTACGCCGGGTTTCGGCAGTATAAGTCCATGCCTCGCAGCCATACAAAAGTACTGACCAAACGTAGCATTTAAGAAGACGAACTCTGGTTGGCACTGAAAGTGAGCGATCTGCGAGGATTGGCCGTAGGCGATCGAACGAATCCTTCGCTAGAGTGATATGCCGATGGATTTCCTTCTTGCTTCTACCATCCGAGGTGACTAGAGCGCCAAGGTAAATAAATTGGGAGACTTGTTCAATCGGGACAGTGCTGTATTTGAGCGAGCAGACCGGTTCTGGTGTTGACTTTGAGATGACCATGGTTTTTGTCTTTTTGGCATTGATCGAGAGCCCAAAATGCTCGCTTTCTTCAGCTAGCTTGTCGAAGAGTTGTTGGAGACCTTCTTGTGATGTGGCCAAGAGGATCGTATCATCAGCGTATCTGATGTTGTTGATTTTGACGCCGTTGATGATGATACCCTCTGGCATATCTTCTAAAGAGCGCAGTATCATTTCGCTGTACAGGTTAAACAAATCAGGTGAGCCAACACAGCCCTGCCTGACTCCACGTTTCACCTCGAACTCCTCTGTGACACCTCCTGGAAGGTGAACTGCTGCAGTTTGTTTTTGATACAGGTTCCGGAGAATCCTCATATCTTTGTCATCTATTCCGATGTTCACAAGCATTCTAAAGAGTTCATTGTGTCAAACTTTGTCAAATGCTTTGGAATAATCGATAAAGGCCTTGTAGATGTCTTGTTGATGTTGAATTGACCTTTCACTGAGCATTTTGATGACGAAGATTGCGTTATGTGTGCCACGGTCTTTCATGAAGCCGTATTGACATTCGGGAATTTCTGGAAGTAGTTTACGTCGCACCCTTTGAAAGATAATTTTGAGCAGGATTTTCAAGATTTGGCTCATCAGGCTTATCGTGCGGTGGTTCGAGCAGTCCAGTGTACCAGCTTTTTTCAGCAGTGCTATGAAGATTGACAGCAGCATGTCCTTTGGGAACTCGCCAGTCTCATAGATCTGGTTGCAAAGTTCCCAGAGCATGCTGATTCCTTCTTCGTCTAAGGCCAAGAGCATCTCAACGTAGACGTCATCCGGGCCTGGTGATTTATTGAGTTTCATCTGCTTGAGTGCCCAATGCACTTCGTCTATGAGGATTGATGGGCCAGTCTGCACGGAGACCATGGCGTCTTCCTCAGGCTCTGCGTCATCGTCAAAAAGGTCCTTGACATACTCGACCCAACGTGCAGCAACCTCTGCATGTTCATAAAGGATGGATCCATCAGCGGCCTTGATGCACTTAGACACTGGTGATGAACATTTTCCCGCAATCTCATTGACCTTTTTGTATATCTCCTTTGGGCTCAGACTCAGACGTTCAACTTCTTGGCACTTTTTCCCAATCCATTCTTCTTTTGCAATTTTGCACTTCTTTCTGATCTTCCTGTGGACTAGTTCATATTGCATATGATCTTTTTGCTTCAAGAGCCTTCTTTCCTCCATTAGATCTTTAATTTCAGTCGTCATCCATTGCGATGACCTCGGTTTTACTTGCTCTGTCGGGACATGTCGTTCTGCAGCCTCGTTGATGGATTTCACAAGGTTTTCAAACCGAGTGTGGACGCTCTCGTGATGCGCAATGACGTTATCTAAGACTCCTTGTTTGAACTGTTGTTTGATGTTTGGGGTGTCCACCAATGTTTGCAGCATGAACTTCTTCCTTCTCACTGGTACTGGAACTCGTTTCAGAGACAGCTTAATTGTCGCAATGACTGGGTTGTGGTCTGACTTCACGTCAGCACCAGGGTATGCTTGAGAGTGCTTTATAAGCCACCAGAGGGCAAAAAAGGGCCAAGCAAAGGATGTCTGATTTTGATGAAAACTGGCTAAAAGAGTTTCTCTGGCTTAGGAAGGTACTCAATGGGGAAGGTAACTTTTTTATTCTAAAACAGGGGTGTCAAACCTGATCCATAAAGGGCTGTGTGGCTGCAGGTTTTCATTCCAGCCATGCAGCAGCACCCTGATTTGGCTTATTCAATCAACTGACACACCCACCCTTTAATCAAGGGTGGGTGTGGCTGCAAGTATTTGACTGTGTGAAGACAGTTCAGTTGATTGAATGAGCCAAGTCAGGGGTGCTGCTGCATGGCTGGAATGAAAACCTACAGCCACAAGGCCCTTTATGGATCAGGTTTGACACCCCTGTTCTAAAATAACTAAGGGTGGTCAAAAATATAATGATGAAAGAATAATGTTCTTAAAAAATAATGTGATTAGTCTAAGCATGAATGGTAAATGTAGCTAAATAGTAGTACATCTTGAAAGTTTCAACTAATTTTCTGATCAACTCACATACTAACCATAGTCTACTCTTAACCAACTGATACTGATAACTCTGCTTGCAGACTGTGAGAGAGGTTTCAGTGCCCTGAAAAGAATAAAAACAAACAAAAGAAACTGAATGACAGCAAAAACCCTCAACCACCTCCTCATGATCTCTCTACAAGGCCCACCATGTGAGGAGATATACTACACTGCTGCAGCTGATGCTTGGGCTAACAAGAAAAAGAGGAGACTCCAAGTGATCAACTAATGGCTTGAACTCTGGGTTGAGGACAGATCATCCAGCTTACCACCTCCAAGTGTTGTATAATTACCCCAGACTCAGTGCTTGTTTCAAGAACCATACTTTATGGTTTACACCATCCATACGTGTACTAGTAGCAGTATTATTGTTCAAACAATATTGTTTTTTTTTTTGGCTCTGCCAAAGACTGACGAATTAAGAGCAATATCTCAGGAAAGGAGTACAGAAACAGTGGCTGAGAATGCAGAGAATGTACCCCGACAAGCCAATGACATTGCAGATCGAGTGGATGAATTCATCGATCTAACAGGGCAAAATGTGAGTACAGATGAAAAGAAAAACAGAAGAGTTATTACCTCAACACCAGCTTGTTCTGATACTATGCGACCCATGCTCTACAGCCATGCTATCAGAAATAGAGCTAGGTCTACAAATTACAATAGGATTTACAATCCTATGGAAAATCCACAGCCCATAAGGCTTCAGAACAAATTTGAATGCCTCAGGGATGTGGAAGCGGAATTTTCAGGTGGACAAACACATCGTAAAAAGAAATTGCATCACAACCAAAGAGCTGTGGGAAGAGGCAAAAAGCAGCTCATAACACCACCTGATCCCACAACCCTTGTTCTTGGTGATTCCACTGTAAGACATTTAAAAGGACATGGAATGATTATTTGCTGCCTTCCAAATGCATCCATCTCTGACACCAAAGACAGCATTTTGAAACTCATGTCCGAGCATAAAACTATCAAACGTATTGTTGTGCATGTGGGAGCAAATGATGTTTTCAGAGAACAGCTGTTTGTCCAAGAGGACTTCAAAAAACTCTTTTCTCATCTCTATAAGACCGGAATACAATCTTTTATCGGTGGCCCACTTCCTGCAAGGGGAAGTTTTGCATTTAGTCGACTTTTCAGTCTTAACACCTGGCTTGGAAAAACTTGTTTTTCATCTGGTATGAACTTTATAGACAATTTTAACCTTTTCTGGAATCGCAGAGAATTCTTCAAGCCAAACAGCACTGAACTTAGCTGGATTGGGACCAAAGTTTTAGCAGATCATTATAGACTTGCAATTTTTTCTCAGTCAAAATTGAAGAGAACAGCTGATAAGATGTCGCAGACTGACCTAGTTACAAATATAAACAATTCCTCTGCAATGCCAAAACAATCATCTATGCAAGTCTTCACCAAGGACACACAGCCATCTGGAGCAGACTGCCAAGGACAACAACAATCACATGGAGAATGTGAGCATGCGATTTTATCAGGTGATTCCATCCAGATTAAGGACCTGACTAAAGATAACCATGTCAAGGTTGCTTCGTCCACTTCTCGACCCCATGCAACTATCACAGAGACAATCAGTGAGACAGTCACCACAGAGACAGTCATGGAGACACTTACAAAGGCCTCACCAAAGTCTTGCTCTTCTGATTTTATCGTACCATCTCCATTTCCCCCTTGCATTGATTTCCCAAATAGTATGCAAAGACTGCTGCCAATGGCTACACTCTCTTTTTCCAGCCCAAATCTGTCGCGACAAGCTGTGTACCCAGTTCATCAAAAATCAACCAACAGACTGAACTGTGTTCACCCAGGACTTTCAGTTGGCTACCAATCTTTTTCACCATCTAAAAGATACATGACATCTCCAATCCTCTCAATCTCAAACAAAATAGAACATAAAGAAAGTCTAGTATGATGTGCTGGGGGTCCCTGCATTGGGTGTAGTTTTGAAAACAAGCTGGGACCCAGTATGCCTATGCCATTCTCTATTCCTGTGTTGATAAGAAATAGAAAACATAGAGCATATTTAACCCAGGGGGTAAACCAGTCTAGTCTCCTTCCTGTTTCAAAACAACATCAGAGTGCACAAGCGGATATTACTTCTAGACTTTCTGTAAAGCTAGCTCTTCTGAACGTTAGATCACTTTCAAACAAGTCATTTTTAATTAATGATCTTATCTGCAAACATAATCTTGATTTTTTGCTTCTAACTGAAACTTGGCTGGATCAAGCAAATAGTGCTACCACCCTTATTGAAGCAACTCCACCAAATTTTAATTTTATGAATGTTACCCGACAGGGGAAAGGTGGAGGGATCACAAATATATTCAAAGTCTCTTTTCAATGTAAACAATCCTCACTTGGTGATTTTACATCCTTTGAACACTTATGTGCACTTGTTACATGCTCTCCTAACATATTATTATTATTATTATTATTATTATTATTATTATTATTAACTATTTACAGGCCTCCGAGACATTCAGCCAAAGTTTTTCTGGAAGAGTTTGGTGAACTGTTGTCAGTCATTTGCTTAGAGTTTGACTGTCTTATTATATCTGGGGATTTTAACTTGCATGTAGATAATCCTGAAAACACTTATGCCAGAGAACTACTTGCACTTATTGACAACTTCAACCTAGTACAACATGTACAGGGGCCGACCCACTCTCGTGGTCATACCCTTGACCTCGTCATCACAAAGGGTCTTACTGTTTCTACTACTGTTGTTGACCTGGCCTTATCTGATCATTTTTGTGTTTTCTCTGATGTTTCTATGTCTCCTCACATTCAGAACAGCTCAATGACTATGGGTAGGAGAGTCATAAACGACAACACATGTGTTCTCCTTGAGCAAGCTCTCTCTCGGATCTCAACCAAAATGTCAGACTCTGTAGATGATTTACTGGAAATTTTTAATTTAAATATGACCCAAATTATGGATGATATTGCTCCATTCAAAATCAAAAGAGTCAATGAGAATCAGAAAGCACCATGGAAGCAATACCCAGCTGTTAAACTGTTAAAGAGAGAATGTAGAAAGACTGAAAGAAAATGGTGCAAAAATAAACTTCACATCCATTATCAAATCCATAAAGAGATGCTTTGTAAATATAATTATGAAATTCATAAAGCAAGACAGTCTTTCTTCTCCAACATCATCAACAGGAATATGAACAATGCCCGTGTGCTATTTTCAACAGTCGAGAAGCTAACAAATCCCCCACCACAATTAGCACCTGAACTTCTCTCAGTTAATAAATGCAATGAGTTTGCATCCTTCTTTAAAGGTAAAATTGATAAAATACGACATAATATTGCTCATAATATATCTCAGTTGCAAATAATTGAAAAACTGCAATCACCAGTGCCACAGACAGATAACTTCAACACAATGTCAGAATTTTGTTTAATTGATTATGAGACTCTTGAAAAAACTGTACAAAATCTCAGTTCCTCAACATCTGAATTGGAAATTCTGCCCACCAACTTTTTTAAGTCTGTTCTACATCTTATAATTACAGATGTGCTTCAGATCATAAATACATCCCTAGAGACTGGCATTGTTCCTGTGTCCTTGAAAAAAAGCCGTTGTAAAGCCCCTACTTAAAAAGAATAATCTGGATGGTTCAGTATTAAATAACTACAGGCCAATATCAAATCTACCATTCATCGGGAAAATCCTTGAAAAAATTGTCTTCAATCAATTAACTGCCTTCTTGATATCAAACAGCTGTTTTGATAACTTTCAATCAGGATTTCGTGCCAATCATAGCACTGAAACAGCACTGATTAAAGTTATAAATGACATATGTCTTAATACTGATGCAGGCAAAACATCGGTCCTGGTATTACTGGACCTCAGTGCAGCTTTTGATACTGCTGATCACAACATACTGCTATATCGACTTGAACATTGGGTTGGGTTGACTGGTAAAGTTATCAATTGGTTAAAATCATATTTAAAAGATAGAAGCTTCTTTTTTACCATGGGAAATTGTACCTCAGGGTCAATGTCCTTGACCTGTGGTGTCCCCCAGGGGTCGATTCTTGGACCATTACTATTCAACCTTTATATGCTCCCACTTGGGCAAATTATCAAGAACAATTCAATTTTATATCACTGCTATGCAGATGATACCCAAATTTATCTTGCTCTATCACCTAATGATTATGCCCCCCTTGAATGTCTCTATCAGTGTATCGATCAAATCAACAACTGGATATCACAAAATTTTCTTCAGCTGAACACAGATAAAACAGAAGTAATTCTATTTGGAAATAAAAAGATGAAAGACTCAGGATCACCACTATTCTTGACACAAAGTGGATTAAAACAAAAGAAATGGTTAAAAATCTTGGTGTTTTCATTGACAGCGAGCTAAACTTTGACAGGCACATGAAAGCAATCACTAAAACAGCATTTTATCACCTAAAAAACATTTCCAAACTAAGAGGACTTATGTCAAAAAATGATCTGGAAAAACTTATACATGCCTTCATCTCTAGTAGGGTTGATTACTGCAATGGCCTTTTCACAGGCCTGCCAAAAAAAACAATCAAACGACTTCAGCTGGTTCAAAATGTAGCAGCTAGGGTTCTCACATGAACAAAAAGAACAGAGCACATTACTCCAATTCTAAGGTCCCTTCACTGGCTTCCAGTAAGCTACAGAATTGACTTTAAAGCATTGCTGCTGGTGTACAAATCTCTAAATGGTACAGGGCCCAATTACCTCTCTGATATGTTGCAGCGGCCTAACCCAATCAGATCTACCAGATCGCAGCAGAAAAATTTACTGTTAAAAACTTGTTGTTAAAACAAAGTGTGGTGAAGCAGCTTTTAGCTACTATGCAGTACAGCTATGGAACCAACTGCCAGAGGACATCAAAAATGCTCCTGCTGTTGGCAGCTTCAAATCTAGACTAAAGACCAAGCTGTTTTCATATGCTTTCTGCTAAATTATTAATATTGCCATCTCTACATGTTTTAAACTCTTTACTTTTACAGTCTCTCCATGTTTTAAATTTTACTTAACTTTTATTCTATTTTATTCTGCTGTTTTTTTTAAATTGAACTTTTATCTCATTTTATTATTTTATTTCTACTATTGTTTAATTCTTATTAATTTTCTTCCCCATTTATTTTATGTAATTTTATTTTCTATTGTTTACTGTTTTGCTTTTACTTCTGTAAAGCACATTGAACTGCCATTGTGTATGAAATGTGCTATATAAATAAACTTGCCTTGCCTTGCCTTGCCTTGCCAAACATGTTTATTCTAAGGTACTTTTGTTAAGGTGTTTAAAGATGTTTGAAATATTAAGTAGGCCTAAGTATGAAGGTGCTACTCAAGATTGTGGCATTTGTGCAGTAAGTGCAGTCTGCAGGGGGTATTATTATTATTATTATTATTATTATTATTATTATTATTATCTTGTCTTCTTCCACTTTATCTGGGACCGGGTCATGGAGGCAGCAGTCTAAGCATGAAAGCCCAAACTTCCCTTTCCCCAGACACCTCGGCCAGCTCCTCGGGAAGAACACCGAGGCGTTCCCAGGCCAGCTGAGAGACATAGTCCCTCCAGCGTGTCCTGGGTCTTCCCCGGGGCCTCCTCCTGAGGGGACATGCCTGGAACACCTCCCCAGGGAGGTGTCCAGGAGGCATCTGAAAAAGATGCCCGAGCCACCTCAGCTGATTCCTCTCAATGTGGAGGAGCAGCGGCTCCACTCTGAGCTCTTCCCGAGTGACTGTGCTTTTCACCCTATCTCTAAGGGAGTGCCTAGCCACCCTGCGAAGGAAACTCATTTCGGCCGCTTGTATCCGCGATCTTGTTCTTTCGGTCATTACCCAAAGCTCATGACCATAGGTGAGAGTCGGAACGTAGACTGACCGGTAAATTGAGAGCTTTGCCTTTTGGCTCAGCTCCTTCTTCACCACGACGGACCAGTAAAGCGACCGCATCACTGCGGAGGCTGCACCGATCCGCCTGTCGATCTCACGCTCCATCCTTCCCTCACTCGTGAACAAGATCCCGAGATACTTAAACTCCTCCACTTGAGGCAGGACTTCTCCACCAACCTGGAGAGGGCAAGCCACCCTTTTCCGGTCGAGAACCATGGCCTCGGACTTGGAGGTGCTGATTCTCATCCCAGCTGCTTCACACTCAACTGCAAACCGCCCCAGTGCATGTTGAAGGTCCTGGTTTGAAGAAGCCAACAGGACAACATCATCCGCAAAAAGCAGAGATGAAATCTTGTGGTTCCCAAACAGGATTCCTTCTGGCCCCTGGTTGCACCTAGAAATTCTGTCCATAAAAATTATGAACAGAACTGGTGACAAAGGGCAGCCCTGCCGGAGTCCAATGTAGGTATCATGCCGCCATCTTGGTCTAAGAACTACAACTACCAGGCAACTTCCGCGTTGACTACGTCACGCCTGGGTGGAATCATGGACATCACATTCCTCAGGTTTCACATAAGAGACTTGGAAAACTTCATTTTTCTTTGTCTCTAAGTTCTGATCCTGAACGGAACGGACCTAAGAAGAGACACTCACCATCAGACATCTGAACCATGCGTTTCCTCCTTTATCTAACTCTGATTAAGTTAGATTTCAGAAACACGCGATCATCAACTCAAGCGAGTTATTAACCGGTTTGCAAGTATTGTCTTTTAACGCGTACACGGCTGCGAGCAAAAGGCAGTTTTCTAAAGAGCTTTTCTCTTTTCTTTCTTTTAAATCCGTGCACGGTGTTGAACAAAGACTTTTCGTCTTATCAACTGCGAAGCTTCTCCAAAGAACCTCTCCAGGCTCCAGTGAACATCTGATTCGTCAGAGACTCCTCTCTCACCAAAGCGCAATCTTCCGCCTCGAATTTCTGCAGACAAAGGCGAGACTTTTTGCAGTAAGAAAAGGCACTGGGAAAATAATATTAGTCTTAGTAATTAATTCAATAAGTGTGCACACTGTGTATTATTGTTGATTTTCTATTATTTGGTACTATTGATTTTAATTTGGTTAATCAATAAGTCTTGCACTCTCTCCTAACATTCTGATTTTCAATTAACTCACTCATATTGTGACCTCATTAAGATTTCAGAATGTTTTGCCTCTAAAAAGGGCCTTTGCATGCTTAGGAAGAACCCCTCCTCCTTCCCCTTTGTTCCAAGAGGTCCTGTATCTCAGATTAGAATTAAATATCATAAGTTCTAAGTTTAATTCAACCTTGATAGCAATTCTCCTGTTTACATTTAAAGCCATATAAACTACAGATGACTGTTTGAATGTATTTTAACCATTAATTTCTGGTTTTTGACACACATAGTTTACTAGGCCTGAAGAAAGCACATGGTGTAGCTAGCCTTTCTTTGTCTAGTTAGTATACCTAGCTAATCACTGGGCTATACACACACACACACGTGCTCACTAAACTTTGAGGATCCCCTCCTCCAAGATTGCAGATAAGACACCCTGGTCCATCCTGGCACGGATGGACACACACACACACACACACACACACATACCAAGATTGCAGATAACAACATAGCTCACAAGTTAAACTGCTTACACACACAGAGACCGACTCTGTTATAAAGATTTCATTCTGTTGCCATTCAATTATTAAATTCTTACTTTCCTTTTTTTATTGATTTCCCTTTTTTTATCTTTTTAATAATGAACTCCATTATTGAAATTGTGTCATTGCCTGTTTCCAATACCTCTGAAGTCGCACACATCGTCAAAGAATTCTTAAGGTGTATGAATAATTAATTAGATGCAGTTTGGTAAGTGATAAACTTTGAATTATCAAATTTTAAACAATTCTTCAATTGATTCACTAAATGATTCACTTGATTCACTAAATGATTCATTGAACGATTCACTAAATGATTCACTGATTTGATTCACTGACTCGATTCACTGAATGATTCACTTCAACCAATTCAAATGAGACTGATTCTATGGTATGATTCAATTCAAATGAGTCAAATTGAACGATTCAATAGGATTGATACATTTTAGCTATTAACCTTCAAATTTAATGAGACTGATTTCATTTAATTATTAAAGATTGATCATTTGATACCAATCTACATATCCATAATCATTAATTACACCTACACCAACATGCACTGGGAACAGGTCTGACTTACTGCCGGCAATGCGAACCAGACTCCTGCTCCGTTCGTACAGGGACCGGACAGCCCTTAGCAAAGAGCCCCGAACCCCATACTCCCGAAGCACCCCCCACAGAATACCATGGGGGACACGGTCGAATGCCTTCTCCTGATCCACAAAGCACATGTGGACTGGTTGGGCAAACTCCCATGAACCCTTGAGCACCCTATGAAGGGTATAGAGCTGGTCCAGTGTTCCGCAACCAGGATGAAAACCGCATTGTTCCTCCTGGATCCGAGGTTCGACTATTGGTCAAATTCTCCTCTCCAGTACCCTGGAGTAAACCTTCCCCGGGAGGCTGAGAAGTGTGATTCCCCTATAATTGGAGCACACTCTCCGGTCCCCTTTCTTAAAAAGAGGGCCCACCACCCCAGTCTGCCACTCCAGAGGCACTGTCCCCGACTGCCACGCGATGTTGCAGAGGTGTGTCAACCAAGACAGCCCCACAACATCAAGAGACTTGAGATACTCAGGGCGGATCTCATCCACCCCCGGTGCCTTGCCACCGAGGAGCTTGCAAACCACCTTAGTGACTTCGGCTTGGGTAATGGACGAGTCCACCTCTGAGTCATCAGCCTCAGTCTCCTCAATGGAAGACATGATGGTGGGATTGAGGAGATCCTCAAAGTATTCCTTCCACCGCCCGACAATGTCCCCAGTCGAGGTCAACAGCTCCCCACCCGCACTGTAAACAGTGTTGGCAGAGTACTGCTTCCCCCTCCTGAGGCACCAGACGGTTTGCCAGAATTTCTTCGAGGCCGACCGATAGTCCTTCTCCATGGCCTCCCCGAACTCCTCCCAGTTCCGAGTTTTTGTCTCCGCAACTGCCTGAGCTGCAGCACGCCTGGCCTGCCGATACCTGTCAGCTGCCTCAGGAGTCCCGGAGGTCAACATGGCCCAATAGGACTCTTTCTTCAGCTTGACGGCATCCCTTACTACTGGTGTCCACCACCGGGTTCGGGGATTGCCGCCACGACAGCCACCGGAGACCGTGCGGCCACAGCTCCGAACAGCTGCGTCCACAATGGAGGCAGAGAACATGGTCCACTCAGACTCAATGTCCCCTGCCTCCCTTGGAAGCTGGGAAAAGCTCTCCCGGAGGTGGGAGTTAAAGACCTCCCCAACAGAGTGCTCGGCCAGACGTTCCCAGCAGACCCTCACCATACGTTTGGGCCTGCCAGGTCTGTCCAGCTTCCTCCTCCGCCAGCGGATCCAACTCACCACCAGGTAGTGATCAGTTGACAGCTCAGCCCCTCTCTTCACCCAAATGTCCAAGACATAGGGCCAGAGATCAGATGAAATGACAACAAAGTCTATCATCAACCTCCGACCTAAGGTGTAAGGTGTCCTGGTGCCACGTGCACTTATGGACACCCCTATGCTCGAACATGGTGTTCGTTATGGACAAACTGTGACTAGCACAGAAGTCCAATAACAAAACACCACTTAGGTTCAGATCGGGGAGGCCGTTCCTCCCAACCACACCCCTCCAGGTGTCACTGTCATTGCCCACGTGAGCATTGAAGTCCCCCAGTAGCACAATGGAGTCCCCAGTCTGAGCACCCCTCAGTACCTCTCCCAGGGACTCCAAGAAGGCCGGATACTCTATACTGCTATTCGGCCCATAGGCACAAACAACAGCAAGAGCCCTCTCCCCAATCCGAAGGTGCAGAGAGGCGATCCTCTCGTTCACTGGGGTAAACTCCAACACATGGCGGCTGAGCTGGGGAGCTATAAGCAAGCCCACACCAGCCCACCGCCGCTCACCATGGGCGACTCCAGAGAAGTGGAGAGTCCAGCCCCTCTCGAGGAGCTGGGTTCCAGAGCCCAAGCTGTGCATGGAGGTGAACCCGACTATCTCTAGCCGGTACCTCTCAACCTCCCGCACAAGCTCAGGCTCTTTCCCCCCCCAGTGAAGTGACATTCCATGTGCCAACAGCTAGCCGCTGTGTCCGGGGATCAGGTCGTCGAGGCCCCTGCCTTTGACAGCCACCCAATCCACACTGCACCATTATTATTATTATTATTATTATTATTATTATTATTATTATTATTATTATTATTTTAACTGCAACAGAACTCATTTAAACTTTTGGTTAGTGGTGTTCTGTCAGTGGTTCAGGTAATAAAACAATATTATTATATAATACATTGTTGTCAGATGATGACTTTATTTATTGCTGATGTGAACCCCATGCTGCAAACCACAGCATCACAGACCTCTACTTGTTGTAGCAACCTTTTCAACCATGTTAACAGTAAAAAGTGACAGTGTCAGTATCACCATAAAATGCTCCTAAAAGTCACCAGATACCACCAAATGGGCTCCCTTTTTTCAAAATTTTCTGGGAGAGGCCCCCTGGACCGCTCCCCCTCCCCCCAACAAGGGGGGGGGTGACCCTCCTCTCATACTCTTCCCCCCACACACCTTTGGCACGTTGCTCAGCCCTACGGGCCATGCAGGGTTGCCTATGGCCACCCAAAAGTTCAGGCTTTATTTTAATCCTGGGGAGAACACTGATATAGGTCAAAAAGGATTTGCAAATCTGTTTTCATTTACATTTTACACAGCATCCCAACTTTTTTGGAATTGGGGTTGTTTTGACAATTAACTTTAGATCAATAATCACTAAGAATTTTCAAACATTTATTCATCAGTCATTAAATGTATTGTTAACGCTTTAGATAAAATTGGGGTGGATTTCCCCAAAGCCTCTTAATGCTACAGCATCTTTAACTGCTCAATAAAGCTTAATGATGATAAAATATATTTACATATTTAATGTGAGACCTCATCGACTGCATTTAGCAACTATTAATGCCTTTAGCGAGGACACGCCTTGCAAAGAAGCTTTTAGCAGAATTGTTCTTCAGAGTCCTTCTTACAAGTGTGTTCAGAAAAGCCACATACAGAGACAATGTTTGTTGCTTAAGAGCATCTTTAACCTTGTTCGTTAGCCCTAAAGTGCAACATTATCAGGAAACCCACCCCTGTTCTGCAGAGAGAGTGAAGTGTGAAAACTGACATGCAGCTTTGCTCACTAGTGAAGGGGGCTACAGTGAGGGTATATCCATACTTCATGGGTTTTATATAACATCTAAAAACAAAACCCATCTTGCAACAACAACAAAATTCCCCAGTGGCTTTCCTGTGCTCCAATAGAAGGCATCCATCCAGCATTTATTTGTCAAACTGACAACCTAATCGTGAGATGCTCTAAAACTTGCTCGCATTTTTAATAGCAATCGTACATGGCTCATTATCTCTGTGAATAGCTAGAGTAGAAAGAGAAAGAGAGAGAGAGACGATGGGAGCTGTTTCCCATTGGAGAAGAAACTCCCATGGAATTTGTTTTTCTTTGTGTTTTGATATTAGCTGCCAGGTTTTTTTTTATTTAATTTCACACATGCAGCAATTACAGCATCCTACAAAAGCATGAAATCCCTACGGATGAGGAACTACCAGAAGCGTTGATTAGCTTTCATGTCCTTCTTTATTTCTGCTTCATTTTATCCTCTCCTCCCACTGGGATCAGTAAAAGCCAACAATTTCTAATAAAATGAATATTTAGGTTATTAAGCCTGATGTATAGTTTCATTAGAAGTATTGTTTTCCAGAACTGAAAGGTGTAAAAGTTGAAGCTCAGGAGAGAAATTGGAGCACATGGAGAAGAATGACAATGATGACATTGAATGCAGTGGAATTAAATGCTAAGTTCTCATTCAGAGGAAGGAAGTGAAACTTCTCAAAGTAAACTTTCAACCCTGCACACTTCAGCTTTATTTACTCTCAAGTCCTGATCAGAGTGGGTGTGTCACTACTGATGAACAAGGCAATGTTCAAGAGATAAACCTGAACAGGATGGTTGAATATACAAAAACTGACCAGGCCATTTTCCAAAGTTCTCTGTGGCAATGTCCTTCTCATCATGATCCTTTTTGCTTGATTAACAAATGTCTGTCTGAGAGTCTCAGTTTTCTAAAAAAAAAAAACCCACACAGAATAAACAAAACAGTAACAATAAGTAGCAGGAGTTAGGATTGTCCAGCACTCTGTTTCAGACAAGACTGTTCTGGTGAGGTGTAAAGGATGAGAAAGGATGGTGAGGATTCATATACAAGAACATCCTAGCCCTAAACAGAAATAGGCTAAAAAATATAGTCAGGTGATGGCAGGTATGAAGAAAATCAGAGCAACTGAGCAAAGGGTAATTTAAAACAGGAAAAACAAGACAGGCAATGCAAGATCATAAACAAGAATCAGTCAAAATAATGAATGAATGAACCAGCAAACAGCAAAGTGACACATTAGTACACGGTCCATGTGCTTTTAGTATGTTGAGGGCAGGAAATAGAAAAGATCAATTAGGAAGTATTTTAAAGATAAGAGGAGAGTGCCCTCTTGTGGTGTGGTGGTAAATAGTCCATGGACACAGGACACCTTCTGCCTGTTATGTAAGTCTGTAAATCTCTAATGTAAACATATAAATCCATCACTAAAATCTGCCACTATTTACTGTAAGCCTATAAACCTGTAAATTGGAAATAAAAAACCTGCAATTTTTTTTAAAGCTGTAAAACAATACATCTGTAAAGCTAAATTGGTAAATCGGTAAATCTGTAAGTCTGTAAATTCATAAAACTTGTAATCTGCTCCTCAATTTGAATATGTAAATCTGTAAACCTATAAGTCTGTATTGTAAAACTGCAACTCTATAGATCTGTACTGTGAATCTGTAAGCATGTACTCCAAATAAATATGTAAATCTGTATTGGAATTCTGTAAAAATGTGTAAACATGTGATGGTGGGCTGGTCCTATGGGCAGGTAAATGTTTAGAGCAATAACAGTGATAAATTTGATTATTCTTGAGCAAAATGAATAAATTAAACAGCAGATATCAGTATTAGTGTTTATTATTGTTTAATAACAGATTAAATGCACTTGGTAATGCATTATTCTATTGTTATCCTGCTACTAGAAACAACAAAGAAAAAATGAGCTGACAAGATGGAGAACAAGAGAAACAGACAGAGTGATTCCATTTTCGATCTGTCCTGTTGCTTTTGCCAAAAGCAAAGGCCATCATCGGTATCTAATAGCAACAGTGAACTCAAACTTAAACTCCATTTCCCATAATCCCTCACCAAGCCTGTCTACTGTGATGACCTCAAAGACATATCACATTAATTACAGAGAGGAACACACACACACACACACACACACACACACACACACACACACACACACACACTTTATCTGATCACTGATCTTAATTAAATCTATTCTTGTCCTTGTCCTTTTTGTCCCCCCCCCCCCCCCGTGCCCTCCCTTTTGTTAAATCTTGTCTGGTGGCTCAGTATGAGGGATGACCTGCTACTCTCTCTCTCTCTCTCTCTCTCTCTCTCTCTCTCTCTCTCTCTCCTTCCCTCCCACACACTTCCTCTCTTCTGTCTTATCTTTCTCTTCACCTCCGTTTCTTTGTCTCCTCCTTAGTTTCTCTGTCTTTCAACGTGATATCACTTCATTGTGTGATATTGATTTGGAGCATAAAAAAGGTGTAAAAAAATTATTTCCCTGTCTTGCAGCTGCCAGGCCACAGCATGAGCTCAGCATGTCTTCTCCTCTTCTGCACCTTGTCCTGTTTTCCTTTCTCCTTTCAGGACAAGTGCATTAAACAGATTTATGACTAGTCATTTGTCTAAAGGACGTGCCACACTGGCAGCATTTTGTTTGCAACTTCCCTCAGATTAATTCAAAGCTGTTAGTGTAGCTGAAGAAATCTGGATGAAGCTATATCACAGACATCTCTATTGTAGATTACAGAATAGAACTGCATTTTGATAGCATTTTTACAATACAGGTTAGATTAGATTAGGTTATATACAATTTGACCTGATTAGATTAACAGTATTTGAGGTTGATTCAGTTCAGCAGCTTGGTGATATGTCAGTAAAGCTTTGCGAAAGTAACATTTTCTTAAAATAATCAGAAAGCATTTGAGTTATGTCAGAATTATGTCTGCACTAGTCATGTGATGGTCATGGAACCTGATTACATATAAATTAAGATCAGAAAATAACCCAACTCTAACCCTGCTCTTAACTGAGCTAGGCTAGCGGCTAGCCCTCACCGGCCGGCTATCCCTACCATCACTCTGGCCAACGTACGCTCGCTGGACAACAAGCTGGATTATGTCTGCCTGCTCTGCTCATCTTTTCCGTCTGTGAGTGAGTGCTGTGTCCTTGTGTTTGTGGAAACATGGCTTAATGACAGCGTCCCGGACTGTGCCATTCAGCTAGCCCGGCTAACATGCTACCGGTCAGACAAAGCGCTAGGCAAGGGGGGGAAGACTCGCAGCGGAGGACTCTGTGTTTACATCAGTGATGCCTGGTGCTGTGATGCTGTCGTGGTCTGCAAACACTGCTCACCACTGGTGGAGTTTATGATTATTAAGTGCTGGCCATTCTACCTGCCGAGGGAATTTACAGTCATATTGCTGGTAGCATTATACATCCCTCCTGGCTCCAATAACAACAGGAGTGAAGCACTGAATGAACTCTATCAGCACATCAGTGAGCAGCAGACAGCCCACCCAGATGCTTTCCTCATCCTGGCTGGGGATTTCAATAATGCAAACCCCAAAAGCGTGTTTCCAAAACTCTATGGACATATCAACTTTCCCACACATGGAAACAATACTCTGGACAATGTTTACACCATGCATAAAGATGCCTAGAAAGCCCTCCCCCTCCCCCACCTTGGGGCCTCAGATCACTCCACTGTTATGCTAATGCCAGCATACAGGCCGCTGGTTAAAGTCACCAAACCAGCTACAAAACAGATACGTGTGTGGCCAGAGGGGTCCTCAGAGGCACTCCAGGACTGTTTTTCCACCACTGACTGGAGCATGTTCAGACAGGCGGCCACCTACAGCAACATCACTCCTGTCTTATCCATACTGCATTGGCTCCCAATCAAATTTCGTATTGATTATAAAATACTACTATTGACCTTTAAAGCACCAAATGGTCTCGCACCACAGTACCTGAGTGAACTTCTGCTCCTCTATGACCCGCCACGCCTACTTAGATCAAAAGGTGCAAGCTATCTGCTGGTACCTTGTATAGTGAAGGCTACATCAGGGGGCAGAGCCTTTTCTTACAAAGCTCCACAGTTATGGAACAGCCTTCCAAGTAATGTTCGGAAATCAGACACAGTCTCAGCATTTAAGTCTAGGCTGAAAACATATTTGTTTAGTCAAGCCTTGTGTTAATGGTGTTTATGAGGTAAAGGTGTAGATCTAGAGGGTCCTCAGACATAGAGTGTTTTGGTAAACTGGGATGTATGGATGCTGTCAGTCCCCACTCGCTTGCTCACTCGAGTTTGTTGATGGTGCAGTGGCTGGCTGCTTTATGTCCTGGGGCCCCTCATGCCTGTGTTACCTTCTGGCTCTCCCCTTTTAGTTATGCTGTCATAGTTAGTTGCCGGAGTCCCTGCTTGTACTCAGTGCAATATGTATACTGTTCCTACGTATTCAGCTGACATTGGGCATACCTAACCACGTTCTTTTTCTTTCCCTCCCCTCCCCCAAATCTGTCCCTCTGAGTTACATGGAGTCAACAGAAAATCTTTTGGTGGAGAGGGTGGAGATCTCGACTGGCTCTCGTAGCCTGCAGGGAATTGGCCGTCAGACATTCTGTCGCATTTCCCAGACCCGGTGAAATGTAACTGAATTGTCTTGGCCAAATAATTAGCTTTCTTTTGTTTCAGACATGTAAAAGCTTTTTACCTTTACCTGACATGTTTCGATGGTGTAACTTCCGTCTTCATCAGAGGGTCACCCGGATGTTGGTGTGTGACGTGCCTTTATAATCAGCTGATGTTATGGAGGTGTGACCTCCCTGTCAATATTGACAGGACGGTCACACCTCCCACTGTCAGTGTTGCCCCCTCAGGATGGTGCTCCAGGTGTGGGAGAGCATGTATGCCCCCTCATCCCTGTTTATTGTTCTTGGGCTACGCTTTCTGATTTCTATTGGCTCCTTGATCCAACGATGGTATCTGTTGTTCTCTTGCTGTATGATCTGAGCATTGTCCCAATCCATTATATGATTTTCCCTTCTGCAGTGGTCCGTTATTGCTGATTTCAGGTTCTCTTGCATAGCTTTTTCTTTTATTGCTCTTGTTTGTCTCTGTTCTGTTTCTTTTTCACATTCCTTTTTATGTTCCTTTTTTTGTGTATTAAAACTCCTTCCTGTCTCACCAATGTAGGTTTTATTGCATGACTGGCATGGTATTTCATATATGACATTACATTTATTGTGTTGGTCAATTTTGTCCTTAGGGTGAACTAGTAGCTGTCGTAGTTTGGTGTGTGGTTTCACGGGTGTTTGTATGTTGTGTTTTTTCATGGCTCTTTGGATTTGTTCTGTAGCTCCTCTGACATACGGTAGAGTCACTACTGCTTTGCTTTCCTGTTTTTGGGTTGTCTGTTTTCTTCCTTTTTTCTGTGTCTTTTCTTTTGTTTTCATTTGTTGTGCGCCTTTATGTATGGCCCATGGTGGATATTGACATGTGATCAGAGCTTGCCGTATGTGTTGTTCTTCTGTTGCACGTTCTGTGGGATCGGTTATGATTGATGTACGTTCGTAGAGTGTTCTGACAACTGACAGTTTGTGTGCGATGGGGTGTTCGGACGTCCAGAGCAGATATTGATCAGTGTGTGTCGGTTTTCTGTAGATTGTTATTTTGATGTCTCCGTCATCTGTATGGTGAATTTTTATGTCCAAAAACACTATTGATTTTTCTGTTTCCTCTTCGTGCGTGAATTTTATGTTGCCGGTGTCGTCTATAGAGTTGAGGTAATCTGTCAATTGTTGGGTGCATCCGACTTTCACTTTCTCCAGGATGTCATCTACATACCTCCTCCATAATGTGGGCCTGTATTCTTCTAGGGCAGATGTAATAGCCTCTCTTTCAAGGTGTTCCATGAAGAAGCCGCACATTATGGCGGAGAGTGGGTCCCCCATCGCAAACCCCTCCTTCTGCCTATTGTTCCGCGGAACTGGAAGTATGTGGATGTGGCAATGAAATTGAGCAGTTGACTGATGTCTTCTACTGATATCTGTGTGCATTTCTTGAGAGTCTTGTCTGTTTTGAGGCGCTGTTGTACGATTTTCAGTGTAGCTTTCACCGGGGTTTTTGTGAATAGGGAGACAACATCGTGTGATATTAATATTTCGTCCTTCTCCACTTTTATTTTACTGAGTTGTTCTGCTAGTTGTTTTGAATTTTTGCAATGTTGTTCTGTTTGACCCAATAGTGGTTTGATTATCTCTGCAAGCGCTTTAGACAGGCTGTAAGTGACTGATCCGATGCTGTCCACAATCGGACGTAACGGTGCTCCTGGTTTATGTATTTTTGGTGTACCATAGATCCGGGGGGTTATGCTGGCTGTGGGTATTAAATTGTTGTATGCCTGTTTTTCAATTTTGTTGGCTTCCAATAAAGGCTTCAGTAAAGCTTTTAGTTTTTTCTTTTTGTCCTCTGTGGGGTCTTTCTTGAGGATCTCATATGTGGTGGTGTCTGCCAACATACTGTTCATTTGGTTTTCATATTGTGCCGTATCCATTATGACTATTGTTCTGCCTTTGTCTGCGGGTATAATCATGATGTTTTTATTCTTGGCCAAACTTCTTATTGCTTTTTCTTCTAGCTTTGATATGTTGCTTGGTGGTAGTTTTGCGGATTTCAGTATTCCTGCTATTTTATTGTGTAATTCTGCTTTATGTCCCTGGTCCTGTATTTTTTCGCATGCCAGCTCCGTTGCTAGGATGAAATCCTCGTGTGGGATCTTGTGCGGTGTGACGGCATAATTAAGTCCTCGCGTCAGGATTCTGCGCTCTGCTTCAGTCAGTTTATGAGTTGATATATTGTGTATCCATTTCTTATTTGTCGTGGTGTTGTTCTGCTCTTGTTGTCTTTTCTTGGTGACTAATCTTTCCAGTTTTCTGATGTGCCGAATCTTCGTTTTTGTAAATTCCTGTTCATGTATTCCGTGCAGGTGTTCTTGTATCAGTGTGTCCATTTCTTTGGTGAGGGGGAAAAGTTGTTTCCACTGTTCCAATTGTTGTTCTAACTCCGCTGATTATAAAGGCATGTCACACACCAACATCCGGGTGACCCTCTGATGAAGACGGAAGTTACACTGTCGAAACATGTCAGGTAAAGGTAAAAAGCTTTTACATGTCTGAAACAAAAGAAAACTAATTATTTGATTTAAGAAGAAGACATAATGAACGTAATATATTTGTCTTGGCCAGCCCTAAGGGTCCCATCTGCATCTCATCATTGCTGAGGAGTGTGCTCCCATCACCCAATCAAGCATCCAGCCAGAGCAGATCATGATATTTTTAAACATCTTAACATGCCATTGTTGTGTGTTATGCCTGATGTCAAGAGACTTGTCTCTGTGAGCCTACCACACAGATTTAATACTTGTGTCATTTTTAGGGCATACATAACAACCTGTGTTTTCTTTCTCTCTCTTTCTCCCCCCCCATCTGTCCCTCTGAGTTACATGTTGGTCCTGGGATTGAGATGCTGGCCTCTTCTGCCCCTCGGACTTGCTTGATCCATCCTGGTGCCCTGTGTCTGGTTGGAGTTTTATCGCATCACTCCTGTGGAGGACGGCCCCATGAGGACAGTTGAGGGTTATACCTGGAGGATGCTCTGGATTCTTACAGTAATGCTTTTATGGCTGAGGACTACAGTTGACTTGCTAACTTTAGGACTGCAGTTGTCATGAACAGTTCTGCACTCAAGTTTCCATCAACGAAGAGTTATAACATCAATGAAACTGTCTTCATGTTAAAACTGTTAATGTTATAGTCATGCTGTCTGTTGTTGCCCAAATGAGGATGGGTTCCCTTTTGAGTCTGGTTCCTCTCGAAGTTTCTTCCTGATGTCGTCTGAGGGAGTTTTTCCTTGCCACCGTCGCCACAGGCTTGCTCATTGGGGATAGATTAGGGACAAAATTAGCTCATGTTTTAAGTTGTTCAAATTCTGTAAAGCTGCTTTGTGACAATGTTTATTGTTAAAAGCACTATACAAATAAACTTGACTTGACATCACAGATCTCCAGGAGTGCACGGAGACCATCACTGCCTACATGAGGAAGTGCAGGACAACGTTATGGTCACCAGAACCATCTCCATTCAGGCCAATCAGAAGCCATGGCTGACAGGGGAAGTCCATAGGCTCCTGTGGGCTTGGAATGCCACCTTCAGAGCTGGGGACGAGGTGGGCCTGAGGACAGCTAGGGCCAATCTGTCACGAGGCATCAAGGTGACCAAGAGACAGTATTCCAGGCACATTGCTGACCATTTCAATGACAGCAGAGACACCAGGAACCTGTGGCAGGGGATTCAGACCATCACAGACTACAAGCCCTTGCCACAGACCTGTGACAACTCCACGTCTCTGCTGAATCAGTTGAACGACTTCTTCGCTTGCTTGAGGCAGACAACAGCACCATGGCACAGAAGACCCCACCACCTCCCGGTGACCAGGTGTTGACGCTGTCCCCAGACAGCATGAGGAGAGCTCTCAGGACAACAAATGCACGGAAAGCCCCGGGTCCTGATAACATTCCTGGTCGTGTCCTGAGAGACTGTGCCGAGGAGCTCACAGATGTCTTTACAGACATCTTCAACATCTTGTTGAGCCAGGCTGTTGTCCCCACATGCCTCAAAACCACCACCATCATCCCCGTCCCGAAGAAGCCGTCTCCTTCCTGCTTCAATGACTACCGCCCTGTCGCACTCACTCCCATCCTCATTAAGTGCTTCGAGCGGCTAGTCATGCGGCATATCAAGTCTGCCCTCCCCCCCGCCCTGGACCCTTTCCAGTTTGCATATCAGTCCAACCGTTTGACCGATAACGCCATCTCCACTGACCTCCACTCAGCCCTCACCCACCTGGAGACAAAAGACTCATATGTCAGAATGCTGTTCATAGACTTTAGCTCAGCATTCAACACAATCATTCCTCAGCAGCTCATTCATAAACTGGACCAGCTGGGACTCAACACCTCCCTGTGCAACTGGCTGCTGGACTTCCTGATGGGGAGACCACAGACTACGGGTTGGCAGCAACTCCTCCAGCACCATCACACTGAACACGGGGGCCCCCCAAGGATGTGTGCTAAGCCCCCTCCTCTTCACTCTGCTGACCCACGACTGCACACCAACATCCAGCTCAAATCTCTTCATCAAGTTTGTGGATGACACGACTGTGGTGGGTCTCATCAACAATGGCAATGAGACAATCTACAGGAGTGAGGTGAGCTGCTTGGCCATGTGTTGCAAGGACAACAATCTCCATCTGAATGTGGAGAAGATGAAGGAGATTGTTGTGGACTTCAGGAGAGAGCACACCCAGCATGCTCCACTATCTATTGACGGTGCTGCAGTGGAGAGAGTGAGCAGCACCAAGTTTCTGGGTGTGCACATCTCTGAAGACCTGTCCTGGAGCAACAACACCGCATCACTGGCCAAAAAAGCCCAACAATGTCTGTACTTCCTCCGCAAACTGAGGAGAGCAAGAGCCCCGGCCCCCATCATGCACACTTTCTACAGATGCACCATCGAGAACATCCTGACCAGCTGCATCACCGTGTGGTATGGCGCCTGCACCGTGTCCTGCTGCAAGACTCTGCAGCGCATCGTGAGAGCAGCTGAGAGGATCATTGGCATCTCTCTCCTTTCTCTAATGGATATTTATAACTCCCACCTCACCCGCAAAGCCATCAGGATTGCAGGTGACCCCACCCACCCATCTCACAGCCTCTTCAGCCTGCTGCCATTGGGGAGGAGACTGTGGAGTCTCCAGGCCAAAACCAGCAGGCACTGCTCGCACACCCCCCTGCCCCCCCTTCAGCATCTGACATGTCATCCTCACAGTCCCCCCCCCAAACACACACACACACACACACACACACACCTCATCGTTCATTCACACACTGAACTCAGGGACCGCACATCTCACTTTACCTCGCTCATTTGCACTATTCCGCACTACCTCATCTTAACAGCTGCTAGTTTGTTTATACTGCTTATTTCATGTTTACCTGCTATACCTCAAGTGCCCTTGACTGTTTGTTTATTTGAACCAATTTATGTGTGTGTGTGTGTGTGTGTGTGAGTGTTTAGTCTACATCTAGTTCACATCTAGAGTGTTTATACTGTTTATATTGTCTGTTTGAGTGTTTAGTCTTTGTCTAGTTCTTATCTAGTGTTTACACTGTTTATATTGTCAGTGCTTAGTCTATGTCTAGTTTTTCTTATCTAGTGTTTATACTGTTTATTTATACTGTTTATATTGTTTGTCTGAGTGTTTAGTCTATGTCTAGTTCCTATCTAGAGTGTTTATACTGTTTATATTGTTTGTTTGTTTGTTTTTTTCAATTATTCTATTTTTTATTTTTATTTATTACATTGCCTGTTTGCACCGTGGGTCAGAGAGGACTGAAATTTCATCTGTGCTGTATGTCGAGCATGTATAGCATATTTGACAATAAAGTTGACTTGACTTGACTTACCTCCATTTCTTAAAAAAGCCTTGCTCTTATTCTTCATATCCTTTCATATTAATTGAGCTCCGCAAATTGTCATGTATTAACATTTTTTTTTCCAGAAACCCTGTATGGTGTTTTTTTATCTTATGAACCATTTAAACATAACAATAAACATTTGAAATAAGTTCCCCTTCCCATGTGCATGAAGAAGCAGAATCACAGATGCTGTGATTTATAACAATCCTAAACTTCATCTTTCGGCTGTTCCCATTAGAAGTCGCTACAGTGGATCATCTGTTTCTATCTCATCCTGTCTTCAGCATCTTCCTCTGTCATGCCAACCACCTGCATGTCCTCTCTCCTCTCTCACAACATCTAACATATCCCACATGCATGTCCTTTCTCACCACATATTACCACTGTAGCATGCTCTGGGGCAGCACGGTGGTGAAGTGGTTAGCACTGTTGCCTCTCAGCAAGAAGGTCATGGGTTCGAACCCAGCAGCTGATGAGGGCCTTTCTGTGCAGAGTTTGCATGCTCTCCTCGTGTCTGCGTGGGTTTCCTCTGGGTGCTCCAGTTTCCCCGCACAGTCCAAAGGCATGCAGGTTAGGCTAATTGGTGGCTCTAAATTGACCCTAAATGTGAATATGCTTGGAGAGGAGATGGGCACCACCAAGCAATCCAAGCCCAGAGAAAAGACATGAGAGATGAGTGGCTATGTCAGCATCTCTCATGCCTCTCTACGACTGCAATGCGGTTACGGGAATGAACAGAATGGAATGGAGCATGCTCTGGCCCCATCCCAATGTGGCATGGTGATGTAGCTTACAGCAGGTTATGGTTGCTGAACTGCTGGTTGTCCAGGTGGTGCTCTGAAAACAAAGTAGGTTTTATAGATAATTGGAGTAGTTTTGAGGTCACTGCTGGCCTGTTAGGGTGTGATGGCATCCATCCCACTTGGTATATATGATATCCAACTTGCAGCATAGCTCATAGTCTCAAAACAGGCCTAGTTAACTTATAACAATCCAGAGCCAAGGCCAGAGAGCAGATAAACAGGCTAAACTGACTATCTGCCAGCTGCACAGAGTTGTCACTCAGGTTCCACTATATCAAGACTGTGTCTGTTCCCCGAGCTAAACAAAAAAGTAGAAATACTCAATGAGTTTTTTACAGTAACCTAATTAATATAAAATTTGATCATACTGACTACAGCCACTGCCAGCACCTTTGCTCTTGAGGTAGAACGATTAAACATTAGATCTCTGACATCTAAAGCACTAATTACCTCCATCAACTTTGTTGGAAAAATTATGTTTTTGCCTTTGTTTATTTGTTTGCCTGTTCCCAGTGTAACTCAAAAAGTAGTGAACAGAGTTTGATGACATTTTGAGGAAAGGTGGGCCATGGACCAAGGAACAATTTCATAGATTTTGATGCAAATCTGGAAATGTATGTCGATACAGACTACAGATATGTATAGCTTGGATTTTTTTTGTCCGTTCCCACCATATCTCAAAAAGTAGTTAACAGATTTTGATGACATTTTGAGGAAAGATGAGCCATGGGCCAAGGAACAATTGATTAGATTTTGATGCAAATATGAATATGTGGCTTGGCAGAGGTATGTACTCTAACAAGTGCCCTTCTAGTTAACTCTACTGCCTCCAGCTCTGCCTCCTGTCTTTTTGTCAGTGCCACAATCTCCAACCCATACAATATGGCTGGTCTCACTACCATCTTGTACACCTTCTCTTTCACTCTTCCTGACACTCTTCTCCACTCACTCCACCCTGCCTGCACTTTTTTCTTTACTTCTGTTCTGTATTACCCATTACTTTGAATAACTGACACCAAGCATATAAAGTCATTCACTTTTGCCACTTCTACTCCTTGCATCCTCACCATTCCAACATCATCCCTCTCATTCACACAGATGTATTCCATCTTGCTCTTATTGATTTTCAATCCTCTTCTGTCCAGTGCATGCCTCCACCTCTCCAGACTCTCCTCAACTTGCTCTCTGCTCTCGCTACAGAGCAATGTAATTTGCAAACATCATAGTCCATGGAGACTCCTACCTTATCTTGTCTGTCAACTGGCCCATCACCATTGCAAACAAGAAAGGGCTCAGAGCTGATCCTTGATATAATCCCACCTCCATCTTGAACTGATCCATCACTGCCTTCATACATATTATACACCACTCTTACATACTTTTCTGCCACTTCTGACTTCCTCATACAATACCACACCAGCTCTCTTGGTGCCCTATCATATACTTTCTATGACACAAAGACACAATGCAACTCCTTCTGGCCTTCTTTATACTTCTCCATGAACATTCTCATTCTGAATATTGCATCTGTAGTGCTCTTTCCTGACATGAAACCATACTGCTGCTCGCTAATCACCACCTCTCTTCTTAAACTAGATTCTCATACTCAACCTTATACCTCTGTAGTTACTACAGCTCTGCATATCACCTTTATTCTTGAAAATCAATACCAGTACATTTTGTCTCCTCTCCTCAGGCATTCTCTCACTTTTCAAGATTGTGTTAAACAATCTAGTTAAAAACTCCACTGCTGTTTCCCCAAAACATCACCATGTCATGACAGGTATGTCGTCTGGATCAACTGCCTTCCCATTCTTCATCCTCTGAATAGCTGTCCTCACTTCATCCTTGCTAATTCACTGCACTTCTTAATTCACTATCCCTAAATTCTGATTCATAATCCCCACATCATCCATCCTTCTCTCTCATTTTTTCATCTATCAGTCCCTCAAAGTACTCCTTCCATCTTCTCAATCCACTCTCCTCACTTGTCAGTACATTTCCATTTCTTTATCCTTCATCACCCTAACCTGCTGCACATCCTTCCCAACTCAGTTCCACTGTCTAGCCAATTGTTACAAGACCTTTTTTCATTCCTTAGAGGCAAACCTCTCATACAACTCACCATATGCCTTTTCCTTTGGCACCTCTGTCTTTGCCTTACACTGCACCTCCTTGTACTCTTGTCAACTTTCTTACTCTGAATACTTTCCTCTAGTTTCTCATTCCACCACCAAGTCTCCTTGTATTCTTTCCTTTGTCCAGCTGACATACCAAGTACCTTCCTGGCTGTCTCCCTCACTGCTTTTGCAGGCTTGCTCATTGGGGATAAATTAGAGATAAAATTAGCTCATGTTTTAAGTCATTCAAATTCTGTAAAGCTGCTTTGTGACAATGTTTATTGTTAAAAGTGCTATACAAATAAACTTGACTTGACTTGACTAGTTGGCCAGCCATCCAGCAACTCTTCCGTATCACCAGCGCTTGCCTTAATTATTCCCTGAATTCCACCCTACAGTCTTCCTTCTTCAACTTCCACCATTCAATCCTTGGCTCAGCCTTCACTCCCTCCCTCTTCTTAGTCTCCAAAGTCATCCTACAGGCCAACATCCAATGCTGCCTTGCTATGTCCTCCCCTGCCACCACCTTGCAGTTTCTTTCAGATTGGACCTCCTGTATAGGATATAGTCCACCTGTGTACATGTTCCTCAACTCTTATATCACCCTGTGTTCCTTTATTTTCTTGAAATATGTATTCACCAGAGGCATTTCCATCCTTTTCCATGTGATGTTTTCTTGGAGCTTCCCTAGCAATCTTCTGGTACATGGTGCTGTTGTGGTAAGGCAAGGCAAGGCAAGGCAAGGCAAGTTTATTTATATAGCACATTTCATACACAGTGGCAGTTCAATGTGCTTTACAGAAGTAAAAGCAGAACAGTAAACAATAGAAAATAAAATTACATAAAATAATTGGGGAAGAAAAATAATAAGAATTAAACAATAGTAGAAATAAAATAATAAAATGAAATAAAAGTTCAAAAAAGGAATCCACCTCGAGATTAATTATTATTATGGGTTTAACTCATAAAGCGCGCTCATGTCATGTCATCCATATAGACCCTAATTGGTGTTAGCCAGACTCCCGATTTTTGCTGACCACCCACCACCCATTTTGAAGCTCTGATTATGACCTCTATTGGCATAGTGAATGTCAGTGGGGAGATAGTGCAGCCAGCCATGATGCCCATTAATATAGCAGGAGAACTAGGAGTGGAGTAAGAACTGAATTCAAAGGAACCCTGAGGAACTCTTGCAGTGGAAAGTGGAATAATTGTAAAGTGCTTGTTAAAGTGTGCAGTGGTATTGCGTTATACTGGGTGAAGTGTTCGACTATTCAAGCTGAAAGTTGGGAGTCAGCAGAGTGTTGAGCAATCAGACTGCCTCAGGGAAGAAACTGTTTTGGAGTCTGGTGGTGGTTTGGATGTTCCTGTACCTTCTGCCTGATGCGAAGAAGCGAGTAGGATGCTTCTTTGCTTTGTTCCTGCTTTCTTGATCTTTATTTCTATACTTTACTTTCTCATTTAATTTCCACTATTTTTTCATTTTATTTTTCATCTTTATCAGCTTTTAATTTAATTTTAATTTAATTTCCACTATTTTTTCATTTTATTTTTCATCTTTATAAGATAAGTTAGCTTTTAAAACAAAATGCCAGGGGGCAAAATATCCTGCAGAAAATGCATGGAACTAGAACAGAGGATTTCTATCCTGGAATCAAAGATTGATGCTCTGCCAAAGACGGATGAATTGAAAGCGATATCTCAGGAAAGGAGTACAGAAACAGTGGCTGAGAATGCAGAGATTGCACTCTGACAGACCGATGGCATTGCAGATCGAGTGTATGAATTCATCGATCATGCTGGGCAAAATGTGAATACAGAAAACTGGCAAATGATGGGTGGCAAGCCCAAAAATAAAAACAGAAGAGTAATTACCTCAACACCAGCTCGTTCTACAAATTACAATAGGATTTACAATCCTATGGAAAATTCACAGCCCATAAGGCTTCAGAACAAATTTGAATGCCTCAGGGATTTGGAAGAGGATTTTTCAAGCGGACAAACATATCATAAAAAGAGATCGCACCAAGATCGAAGAGCTGTGGGAAGAGGCAAAAAGCAGCTCATTACACCACCTGATCCCACAAACCTTGTTCTTGGTGATTCCACTGTAAAACATTTAAAAGGTCATGGGATGATTATTTGCTGCCTTCCAAATGCATCCATCTCTGACACCAAAGACAGCATTTTGAAACTCATGTCCGAGCATAAAACTATCAAACGTATTGTTGTGCATGTGGGAGCAAATGATGTTTTCAGAGAACAGCTGTTTGTCCAAGATGATTTCAGAAAACTTTTTTCTGATCTCTATAAGACTGGAATACAATCTTTTATTAGTGGCCCACTCCCAGCAAGAGGACGTTTTGCATTTTCTTGACTCTTCAGTCTTAACAACTGGCTTGGAAAAACTTGTTTTTCATTTGGTATGAACTTCATAGACAATTTTAACCTTTTCTGGAATCGCAGAGAATTCTTCAAGCCAAATAGCACTGAACTCAGCTGGATTGGAGCCAAAGTCTTAGTAGACCATTACAGACTTGCAATCTTTTCTCAGCCAGTATTGAGGAAAACAGTTGATAAGATGTCTCAGATGGACATAGTTACAAAAAACAATACCTCTGCAAAGGCAAAACAATAATCTTTGCAAGTCATCATCAAGGACACACAGACATCTGATCTGCCAGACTGCCAAGATTCAAAGACAGACTGCCAAAAATCAGAGACAAACTGCCATACAAAGAACTCACCAATTTCTCACTCTTCTGACTTCACTACGCCATCTTCATCTTCCACACGCATGGATTTCCCAAATAGTATGCAGAGATTGCTCCCAATGGCTACACTCTCTTTTTCCAGCCCAAATCTGTCATGACAAGCAGTGTACCCAGTTCATCAAAACTATGTTTGCCCAGGACTTTCAGCTGGCTCACCATCTAAAAGATACATGTCATCTCCAATCCTTTCACCCTCAAACCAAATGGAACATTTAGAAAGTCTTGTTTGATGTACTCTGGGTCCCTGCAAATGGGTGTAGTTTTGAAAACCAGCTGGGACCCAATATGCCGATGCCATTCTCTATTCCTGTGTTGATAAGAAATAGAAAACATAGAGCACATTTAACCCAGGGGGTAAACCAATCTAATCTCCTTCCTGTTTTAAAACAATATCAGAGTGCACAAGCAGATATTACTTCTAGACTTTCTGTAAAGCTAGCTCTTCTGAATGTTAGATCACTTTTAAACAAGTCATTTTTAATTAATGATCTTATCCGCAAACACAATCTTGATTTTTTGCTTCTAACTGAAACTTGGCTGGATCAAGCAAATAGTGCTACCACCCTTATTGAAGCAGCTCCCCCAAATTTTAATTTTTTGAATGTTACCCGACAAGGGAAAGGTGGAGGGACCGCAAATATATTCAAAGTCTCTTTTCAATGTAAACAATCCTCACTTGGTGATTTTACATCCTTTGAACACTTATGTGCACTTGTTACATGCTCTCCTAACATATTATTATTAACTATTTATAGGCCTCCGAGACATTCAGCCAAAGTCTTTCTTGAAGAGTTTGGTGAACTGTTGTCAGTCATTTGCTTAGAGTTTGATTGTCTTATTATATCTGGGGATTTTAACTTGCATGTAGATAATACTGAAAACACTTATGCCAAAGAACTACTTGCACTTATTGACAACTTCAACCTAGTACAACATGTACAGGGGCTGACCCACTCTCGTGGTCATACCCTTGACCTCGTCATCACAAAGGGTCTTACTGTTTCTACTACTGTTGTTGACCTGGCCTTATCTGATCATTTTTGTGTTTTCTCTGATGTTTCTATGTCTCCTCACATTCAGAACAGCTCAACGACTATGGGTAGGAGAGTCATAAAAGACAACACGTGCTCTCTTTGAGCAAGCTCTCTCTCAGAACTCAACCAAAATGTCAGACTCTGTAGATGATTTACTGGAAATTTTTAATTTAAATATGACCCAAATTATGGATGATATTGCTCCATTCAAAATCAAAAGAGTCAATGATAAGCAGAAAGCACCATGGAAGCAGTACCCGGCTGTTAAACTGCTAAAGAGAGAATGTAGAAAGACTGAAAGAAAATGGCACAAATCTAAACTTCACATCCATTATCAAATCCATAAAGAGATGCTTTGTAATTATAATTATGAAATTCATAAAGCAAGACAGTCTTTCTTCTCCAATATCATAAACAGGAATATGAACAATGCCCGTGTGCTATTTTCAACAGTAGAGAAGCTAACTAATCCCCCACCACAATTAGCACCTGAACTTCTCTCAGTTAATAAATGAAATGAGTTTGCATCCTTCTTCAAAGGTAAAATTGATAAAATACGGCAGAATATTGCTCATAATATATCTCAGTTGCAAATAATTGAAAAACTGCAATCACCAGTGACACAGACAGATAACTTCAACACAATGTCAGAATTTTGTTTAATTGATTATGAG
Organism: Neoarius graeffei; assembly: GCF_027579695.1. Classification (NCBI taxonomy): domain Eukaryota; kingdom Metazoa; phylum Chordata; class Actinopteri; order Siluriformes; family Ariidae; genus Neoarius; species Neoarius graeffei. The sequence goes on along the minus strand of NC_083574.1, from coordinate 108,412,021 downwards.
ACTCTTGAAAAAACTGTACAAAATCTCAGTTCCTCAACATCTGAATTGGACATTCTGCCCACCAACTTTTTTAAGTCTGTTCTACATCTTATAATTACAGATGTGCTTCAAATTATAAATACATCCCTAGAGACTGGCGTTGTTCCTGTGTCCCTGAAAAAAGCCGTTGTAAAGCCCCTACTTAAAAAAAATTATCTGGATCCTTCAGTATTAAATAACTATAGGCCAATATCAAATTTACCATTCATCAGGAAAATCCTTGAAAAAATTGTCTTCAATCAATTAACTGCCTTCTTGATATCAAACAGCCATTTTGATAATTTTCAGTCAGGTTTTCATGCCAATCATAGCACTGAAACAGCGCTGATTAAAGTTATAAATGACATATGTCTTAATACTGATGCAGGCAAAACATCGGTCCTGGTATTACTGGACCTCAGTGCAGCTTTTGATACTGTTTATCACAACATACTGCTATATCAACTTGAACACTGGGTTGGATTGACTGGTAAAGTTATCAATTGGTTAAATTCATACTTAAAAGATAGAAGCTTCTTTGTTACCATGGGAAATTGTTCCTCACCGTCAATGTCCTTGACCTGTGGTGTCCCCCAGTGGTCGATTCTTGGGCCATTACTTTTCAACCTTTATATGCTCCCACTTGGGCAAATTATCAATAACAATTCAATTTTGTATCACTGCTATGCAGATGACACCCAAATTTATTTTGCTTTATCAACTAATGATTATGCCCCCCTTGAATGTCTCTACCAGTGTATCAATCAAATCAACAACTGGATGTCACAAAATTTTCTTCAGCTGAACACAGATAAAACAGAAGTAATTCTATTTGGAAAAAAGATGAAAGACTCAGGATTACCAGTATTCTTGACACAAAAGGGATTAAAACTAAAGAAATGGTTAAAAATCTTGGTGTTTTCATTGACAGCGAGCTAAACTTTGACAGTCACATGAAAGCAATCACTAAAACGGCATTTTATCACCTAAAAACATTTCCAAACTAAGAGGACTTATGTCAAAAAATTATCTGGAAAAACTGATACATGCCTTCATCTCTAGTAGGGTTGATTACTGCAATGGCCTTTTCACAGGCCTGCCAAAAAAGACCATCAAACTACTTCAGCTGGTGCAAAATGCAGCGGCTAGGGTTCTCACATGAACAAAAAGAACAGAGCACATTACTCCAATTCTAAGCTCCCTTCACTGGCTTCCAGTAAGCTACAGAATTGACTTTAAAGCATTGCTGCTGGTGTACAAATCTCTAAATGGTACAGGGCCCAATTACCTCTCTGATATGTTGCAGCGGCCTAACCCAATCAGATCTACCAGATCGCAACAGAAAAATTTACTATTAAAACCTGTTGTTAAAACAAAGTGTGGTGAAGCAGCTTTTAGCTACTATGCAGTGCAGCTATGGAACCAACTGCCAGAGAACATTAAAAATGCTCCTGCTGTTGGCAGCTTCAAATCTAGGTTAAAGACCAAGCTGTTTTCAGATGCCTTCTGTTAAATAATTAATATTGTCTTCTTTACATGTTTTATAATATGTACTTTTACAGTTTCTGCATGTTTCAAATTTTACTTAACTTTTATTCTATTTTATTCTGCTGTTTTTTTTTCTCCCCCTATTTGAACTTCTACTTCATTTTATTATTTTATTTCTACTATTGTTTAATTCTTATTATATTTTTCCCATTTATTTTATGTAATTTTATTCTCTATTGTTTACTGTTTTGCTTTTACTTCTGTAAAGCACATTGAACTGTCACTGTGTATGAAATGTGCTATATAAATAAACTTGCCTTGCCTTGCCTTGAGATGAGTAGAGGGGTGAGATGGGTAAGATGAGTAGAGGGGTGAGAGGGGTGAGATGAGTAGAAGGGTGAGAGGGGTTATCTGCAGTGCTCAGGACTTTGCAGATGCAGCAGTTGTTGTAGGTGACATCAACGGTGGGTGGAGAAACCGTGATTTCTGGTTTGCCTGTTTGGTGATGGTCTTGAAGAAAGTCACATGATCTCTGCACTTGCTGATGTAGCCAGTCACTGACACTGTGTATTCCTCAAGTCTGTGGTGTGGTTGTCTGTAGCAGCCCCTCAGAATATATTCCAGTCGGTGTGTTTAAAACACACATCACTCAGAGGACTTGTGTATGTAAAACTATTGGCCAGGCATACATAATATGTGGCATGTACAATTTGGCTGTAGCTGCAATTGCTAGCATTAGTACTTCATCTTTTTTTTGTCCTTGCTTCTTTTTGTTAACATGCTAATGCTAATGTAAATAGGAATGCTAATGTAAATAGATGGAATGTTATTAAATAAGCTCATTATGAAATTTAAATGGAGTGATATAAACTACACATGGGTTTACACAAGTTGCTTTGATGAAGATTGTTGTGTTGATTTCTTAATTCATGTTTTGACACTGAAGCTGTTCAAGGGTTTATCTGTTCATGAGCATGAAACATTTCAAACTTTTTCTTTGATTGAACATGGTGACCTCTTTGTGATGTAGTTCCTGTTTTCAACCTTTTTCTGTTTTTCATCATTAATTTTCCACTATCATTTTATTTTTGTTGTATTGTTCACTGCCCTGTCTGCTGCATTTTCACTTTTCTTGAAGAATGTCTTTCCAACAATGTCTGTTGTTAACAGGGCTTTGAACCGGTTCAAGGAACGAAAACGAAAACCGGGAACTTTTTCTATTTCACATGGAACAGAAACGAAACCAGAAACTTTATTATTTTTTATGTTCCGGAACAGAAACGCTTATTAAAAATAATGGTAACCGGTTAATACCAGTTTTTTTTCGTTCCTCAAAGTTTCTGTAGCCTACAAATAAAGTCATTCTTCTCCTGCACAAGTTTCTATGACCCGCTGGGGTTCACTTCCTGTGTGACGTTCGCTGATTGAATGGAGAGAGCGGGAAGGTGGACTACTATCATGTCTCCACGTGATAATAAGTAAGTGCATTACTGAGTGTCTGAGCAAAGGAGAGCCTGAACGTTGCAACCTCCCTATTGGCTGTTTGTAAAAATGTATCAATTGTTGCCCTTCCCACGGGAATCATCGCGGGCTCGAGAGATGAGACCTGATGAGTTAGTTCGTTGGTAGCAGAACAAAATGTCTGGACACAAATCGGGTTTTCAGAAAAGGAAAGAAAATAAATGGAGGGTCGAAAATACAGAAAAGGAGGCAGAAAATGCAAAATGAGTTTTAAGGTAGGACAAATGGTTACTTTTTAAGGCAGACCGCCATGGCTGCAGGCTTTCAGTTGTGTCATTGAATGGTTACTTTTCTGAGGCAGCCCGCCGTGGCTGCCTGCAGGCTTATTTATTATAGCCCATTTAGTTAAAATAGTTAATATAAAATGTTTATAGTTATAGTTATGTGATGGTTGTCCTGATTTAGACTGGTTTTTTTTTTGGGGGGGGGTGTTGTGCGATGTTGCACCCGGGTCCAGATTAGGGCAGAACCGGCCCTGGCTACATTTCAGGTGTAGTTTGTTTTATGTATGTATGTACTTGCATAGATGTGTACTTGGTCTTCCAATATGGCGCCTAACAAAATCTCGCGGCATGGTGACATCATGCGGTAGCCCTCTATAGGGCCTGACTAATCAAATCAAATCAAATCAAATCAAGTTTATTTGTACAGCGCTTTTAACAATAAACATTGTCGCAAAGCAGCTTTACAGAATTTGAACGACTTAAAACATGAGCTAATTTTATCCCTAATCTATCCCCAATGAGGAAGCCCGTGGCGACGGTGGCAAGGAAAAACTCCCTCAGACGACATGAGGAAGAAACCTCGAGAGGAACCAGACTCAAAAGGGAACCCATCCTCATTTGGGCAACAACAGACAGCCTGACTATAATATTAACAGTTTTAACAGGTATAACCCTCAACTGTCCTCATGGGGCCGTCCTTCACAGGAGTGGGGCGATAAAACTCCAACCAGACACAGGGCACCAGGATGGATCAAGCAGGTCTGAGGGGCAGAAGAGGCCAGCATCTCAATCCCAGGATCAACATGTAACTCAGAGGGACAGATGGGGGGGGAAGAGAGAGAGAGAAAGAAAACATGTTGTTAGGTATGCCCTAAAAATGACAAGTATTAAATCTGTGTGGTAGGCTCGCAGAGATGAGAGTCTTTACATCAGGCATAACACACAATGGCATGTTAATATGGTAAAAAATATATCATGACCTGCTCTGGCTGGATGCTTGATTGGGTGATGGGAGCACACTCCTCAGCAATGATGAGATGCAGATGGGACCCTTAGGCCTGGCCAAGACAATTCAGTTACATTTCACCGGGTCTGGGACATGCGACAAAATGTCTGACGGCCGATTCCCTGCAGGCTACGATAGCCAGTCGAGGTCCCCACCGTCTCCACCAAAAGATTTCCTGTTGACTCCATGTAACTCAGAGGGACAGATTTGGGGTGGGGGGGGGAGAAAGAAAACACAGGTGGTTAGGTATGCCCAATGTCACCTGAATAAGTAGGAACAGTATACATATTGCACCGAGTACAAGCAGGGACTCCGGCAACTAACTATGACAGCATAACTAAAAGGAGAGAGCCAGAAGGTAACACAGGCATGAGGGAGCCCCGGGACATAAAGCAGCCAGCCACTGCACCATCAACAAACTCGAGTGAGCAAGCGAGTGGGGACTGACAGCATCCATACATCCCAGTTTACCAAAACACTCTATGTCTGAGGACCCTCCAGATCTACTCCTTTACCTCATAAACACCATTAACAAAAGGCTTGACTAAACAGATATGTTTTCAGCCTAGACTTAAATGCTGAGACTGTGTCTGATTCCCGAACATTACTTGGAAGGCTGTTCCATAACAGTGGGGCTTTGTAAGAAAAGGCTCTGCCCCCTGATGTAGCCTTCACTATACGAGGTACCAGCAGATAGCCTGCACCTTTTGATCTAAGTAGGCGTGGCGGGTCATAGAGGAGCAGAAGTTCACTCAGGTACTGTGGTGCAAGACCATTTAGTGCTTTAAAGGTCAATAGTAGTATTTTATAATCAATACGAAATTTGATTGGGAGCCAATGCAGTGTGGATAAGACAGGCGTGATGTGGTCATATTTTCTAGTTCTAGTAAGGACTCTTGCTGCGGCATTTTGAACTAACTGGAGCTTGTTTATGCACTTATTGGAACATCCAGACAGTAAGGCATTACAATAATCCAACCTGGAGGTAACGAAAGCATGGACTAGTTTTTCTGCATCATGCAATGACATTAAATTTCTTATCTTTGCAATATTTCTGAGATGATGTTATCAATGTGAGTTTCGAATGAAAGACTGGGGTCAATAATCACTCCGAGGTCTTTTACTGCTGCACGTGAAGAAACAGAAAGGCCATCCAGAGTTACTGTGTAATCAGAAAACTTACTTCTAGCTGTATGTGGTCCTAGCACAAGTACTTCAGTCTTGTCAGAGTTAAGCAGAAGGAAATTTATAAGCATCCAGTGTGTAATGTCCTTAACACATTCCTCAATTTTATTAAGCTGGTGTCTCTCATCAGGTTTTGCAGAGACATACAACTGTGTGTCATCAGCATAACAGTGGAAACTAATACAATGTTTACGAATAATATCGCCCAGAGGTAACAAATATAGAGAAAAAAGCAGTGGACCCAAGACAGAACCTTGTGGAACACCAAACTTTACCTTTGTTAGCCTTTGGTAACACACTAAACGAATTCTGTTTCATTTTTAGCACTTTTTCTGTTTGTGTAGATAGGAAGACATACTGAGAATCCAAATTGCCAACATCTGAAATAATAATTGTTTTGAATTATTTCTTGTCTTATTTAATGAAGGTTGTAATAGAATTAGCCTACATTTGGCTTAAGCTGGATGAGACAGAGACATAATTTTATAGCCATTTGTTAAACAGCTGACAGGGAACGTAATTAACCGTTCCAGGAACAAATTTTTTTTTGTTCTAACCAGTTCGGGAACATCTATTTAATGGTGGAACCCAAAACCGGAAACGTTAAAATTCCGTTTCTGTTTGGAACAAACCAATAGGAAAAAAATTCTGGTTCAAAGCCCTGGTTGTTAAAAGCACTATACAAATAAATAGACATAACAAGGGAAGATACATCACAGAAAGATGCTCTGCCACTGTTCTTAAGTCAGACAGGAGGTTATTAAAGTGTGTATGGGATACAAAACAGGTGAAAAGAAAACACACATTATGAGATACAGTATATGACTATTTTTGTTGACCTTAAAGCTGCAGACACCACATTTTTTTTGACAGATCTTTAAATTATCCAACTTGATAGTCATCCCAATAGTTGGAATCTATTGACAATTCCCAGTATTATCATCAATTATCCCAAGCCTAAGGGCACGATGCCTCATGATCACAATAGATGTGTCATAGGAAATGTCCTGGAAAATGATATTTTATAAAGAGTGAGATCCCTTGAAAGATGAAGAGATAAAAATAAATATTCTGTGGGGAATTAACCTACAGTTTGTGTGTGTGTGAGATAGATAGATAGATAGAGAGAGAGAGAGAGAGAGAGAGAGAGAGAGGAGACAGACTGGTTGGTCTGCAGGAGGAGAGTGTGTGTCCAGTGTGTTCAGGTGAGTTTTGGCCCAAATGTGTTCTTCATTTCCTCTCACACACCTGCAGTCTGGCCACCTGCAGACCAATGTCCTGAAACACAGCTGCACACACACACACACAGACACACACACACACACACACACACACACACACACACACACACACACACACACTGTGCAGACACCCACACACTCACGCACACACACCTGTACCTGCTGAGCTCAGCACTTTGGGATCTGGCAACCTAATGAACAGGTTCATCACCTTCTGCCTTTTCAGCTAAGAGGTGAGGTGTGTGTGTGTGTGTGTGTGTGTGTGTGTGTGTGTGTAGAGGTGTACAGTAAGCTAAAACTATATACTCAAGTGAAAATATTGTTACTTTATAATTATAATGATTCAAGTAGAAGTATAAGTAGTCATCAAAATAATGACTTGAGTATGAGTAAAAAAGAATCTTATAAAATAACAATTGAAGGCATGAGCAACTTCATACGATGATTTACTACATCTGTAATGGATTACATTCAAATGTCAGAATATCCATTATACCTAAAATAAACAATTAAAGCACTTGTTTCATAAACACAACATAAAATCTGTTATTTTAAGTGTGAGTTGTAACTCAGGTTAGTTTAATACATTTTCAGGACAAAGAGGAGAGAGACGAGATGGAGAGAGAGCTAACCAACACAGAGCTCTGTGTGTGTGTGTGTATGTGTGTGTGTGTGTGTGTGCGCGCGCGCGTGCTGAATAAACTAATTAAAATTACTGAAAAGCAAAAGTGAATGAAAATAAAGTGTAACTTTTTTTTAACCCAATACCAAAGTCATAACACTGTTTAATCTCTTAAATCTTAACACAGTCCTGGTCTTTATTTATGTTTATCCATTTGTGTGTTCAAACTTGTGCACCAAAGGAGTCAATGTCATAGAAGCTGTATGTGTGCATAAAATTAATTTAACAAATTGAATAAAAGTAATGTGAAGGGTGTAATCTAATGTAACAGACTGCAAGTACCAATTTTTAAATGTAGGTTCTAAAACTACTCCTATAAGTTCATTTTTTTTTTAAATAAAAAGTTACTTCAGGACATGTAATGGCATAAACGTAACGTGATACTACACACTTCTGGGTCAAGCACATATTTGATTTACAATGGTGAGAATTAAAACTGGGGGTGGCACGGTGGTGTAGTGGTTAGCGCTGTCGCCTCACAGCAAGAAGGTCCTGGGTTCGAGCCCCGGGGCCGGCGAGGGACTTTCTGTGCGGAGTTTGCATGTTCTCCCCGTGTCCGCGTGGGTTTCCTCCGGGTGCTCCGGTTTCCCCCACAGTCCAAAGACATGCAGGTTAGGTTAACTGGTGACTCTAAATTGACTGTAGGTGTGAATGTGAGTGTGAATGGTTGTCTGTGTCTATGTGTCAGCCCTGTGATGACCTGGCAACTTGACCAGGGTGTACCCTGCCTTTCTCCCATAGTCAGCTGGGATAGGCTCCAGCTTGCCTGCGACCCTGTAGAAGGATAAAGCGGCTAGAGATAATGAGATGAGATGAGAATTAAAACTGCTGTTAATTAATTTACCTTATATAATATATGTGACTGAAAATTAACCATTTTTATATTTATATAGTTTTTGACAGAGTTAAAGTTAATTAAGAGTTAGCCTCACTGTCTGAAAGTGACTGATATTTTCTAAAATTATCTCTTCATATTAAAGTCAAATTTGGTTTAACATTAGAGATTCAATTCACATCAATTTTATTTGTATAGCACTTTTAATAAAATACGTTGTCGCAAAGCAGCTTCACAGAAATATATAAATTCTAGATATAAATTTTAAACACATGTATTTATTTAAAAATTTATCCCTAATGAACAAGCCAGAGGCAAAGGTGCCAAGGAAAAGCTCCTTGAGATGACATGAGGAAGAAACCTTGAGAGGAATCAGACTCAAAAAGGAACCCATCCTCATCCGAGTGACATACTCTGATTATACTGTGATTATAAATACCTCGCTTCTATAACTGTGTGCTATTTGGTCAACAAGTACAATCTTTTAACCAAGTAGTTCATTATACTTTTAACATGAAGTCTATTTTTATGAAGTTATAAACTATTCACTGGTGGATACTTGAGTGCAAAACTGTTCATGACAACTGCAGTCCTAAAGTTATCAAGGCGATGGTAGTGACTCTGGTGAGACTAACTATGACAGCATAACTAAAAGGGAGAGCCAGAAGGTAACACAGACATGAGGGAACCCTGGAACATAAAGCAGCAGTCACTCCACCATCAACAAACCCGAGTGAGCAAGTGAGAGAGAGAGTGTGTGTGTGTGTGACTTCTTAACATGAAGTCAGTTATGTTGATGTTATAAACTCTTCACTGATGGAAACTTGAGTGCAAAACTGTTCATGACAACTGCAGTCCTAAAGTTAGCCAGTCAACTGTAGTCCTCAGCCATAAAAGCATTACTGTCAGCGTCCAGAGCGTCTTCCAAGTGTGACTTTCAACTGTCCACATGGGGCCATCCTCCACAGGAGTGATGCGATGAGACTCCAACCAGACACAGGGCACCAGGATGGATCAGGCAGGTCAAAGGAGCAGAAGAGGTACAGCATCTCGATCTCAGGACCGACATGTAACTCAGAGGGACAGATTGGGGGGGAAGAGAGAGAAAACACAGGTTGTTAGGTATGTCCAATGTCACCTGATGAGTAGGAACAATACACATTTTGTGCTGAGTGAAAGTAGGAACTCCAGCAAAACTAACTATGACAGCATAACTAAAAGGGGAGAGCCAGAAGGTAACACAGGCATGAGGGAGCCCCGGGACATAAAGCAGCAGCCACTACACCATCAACAAACTCGAGTGAGCAAGTGAGTGGGGGACTGACAGCTTCCATACATCCCAGTTTACCAAAACACTCTATGTCTTAGGATCCTCCAGATCTACTCCTTTACCTCATAAACACCATTAACAAAAGGCTTGACTAAACAGATATGTTTTCAGCCTAGACTTAAATGCTGAGACTGTGTCTGTTCCCAAACATTACTTGGTAGGCTGTTCCATAACTGTGGGGCTTTGTAAGAAAAGGCTCTGCCCCCTGATGTAGCTTTCACTATACGAGGTACCAGCAGATAGCCTGCACCTTTTAATCTAAGTAGGCATGGCGGGCCATAGAGGACCAGAAGTTCATTCAGGTATTGTGGTGTGAGACCATTCAGTGCTTTAAAGGTCAGTAGTAGTATTTTATAATCAATACGAAATTTGATTGGGAGCCAATGCAGTATGGATTAGACAGGGGTGATGTGGTCATATTTTCTAGTTCTAGTAAGGACTCTTGCTGCTGCATTTTGAACTAACTGGAGCTTGTTTATGCACTTATTGGAACATCCAGACAGTAAGGCTGTAACAGTCCATGTAGGTGGGTGGAGCACAGAAGGACGGCAGGACAAAACTGTTTAACAAAACTCTCGTTTATTTTGCACTTTTCAGATGCAAACACACACATCAGCTGTCTGGTTGTGGAGAGAGCTCCTCTGCTCTCGCTCTCTCTCCTTCAGAAGGGCGCGGTCACTGGGAAGACACACAAACACATCAATTAACAACAGGTGTAGTGATTCTGCCACTTAACTTCCCTGACTCCGCCCTCCTGTCACAGACCGATGCTAGACCACGCCCCCGCTGCCACATACCCCCACCGCCCGACTCAGGCCGGGCAGCCATCCGGCCCGCAGCCGACTCCCCCCCCCCCTTGACGGGAGAGGAAGTCCGCCACGACCATCTGCACCCCTGGCCTGTGGATCACCTTGAAGTTAAAGGGTTGGAGTGCCAGATACCAACGGGTGATCCGCACATTGGCATCCTTCATGCGGTGGAGCCACTGGAGGGGCGCGTGGTCTGAACAGAGGGTGAAAGGGCGTCCCAGCAGGTAGTACCGGAGAGCGAGGACTGCCCACTTGATCGCCAGGCACTCCTTCTCGATGGTACTGTAGCACCCCTCACGCACCAACAGCTTGCGGCTAATGTACAAGACGGGGCGAACCTCCCCCTCCACTTGCTGGGACAAAACGGCCCCCAGCCGTCTGTCCGACGCATCTGTCTGCAACATAAAGGGGAGAGAAAAGTCAGGGGAGTGTAAAAGTGGCCCCCCACACAGTGCAGCCTTAACCTTAGAAAAAGCCTGCTGGCATTGCTCCGTCCACTGGACCGGATCTGGTGCCCCCTTTTTAGTCAGATCAGTCAGCAGGCTGGTGACGTCTGAATAATTAGGTATAAACCTACGATAATAGCCAGCCAGCCCCAGGAACTGTCTCACCCCCTTTTTGGTCTTGAGCCTCGGGCAGGCCGCAATCGCTGCAGTCTTGTTAATTTGGGGACGCACCTGCCCGTTGCCCAAGTGGAAGCCCAGATACCGTATTTCCACCTGCCCAATCGCACACTTCTTCGGGTTGGCTGTGAGAGCCGCCCGCCTCAGCGACCTAAGGATGGCCCTCAGGTGTTGTAGGTGCCGCGGCCAGTCATTACTATAAATAATGATATCGTCCAAGTACGCGGCCGCATAGGTGGCGTGGGGGCAGAGGACCCTGTCCATCAGCCGCTGAAATGTAGCAGGTGCCCCAAACAGCCCAAAAGGAAGTTTGACGAATTGGTGTAAGCCGAACGGTGTGGAAAAGGCCATTTTTTCATGGGATAATGGAGTCAAGGGGATCTGCCAATAACCCTTTGTTAAATCCAGTGTCGAGTAAAAATGAGCCGTGCCTAGCCGATCGAGCAACTCATCAATACGAGGCATTGGGTACGCATCGAATTTAGACACCACATTGACTTTTCTATAGTCCACACAGAACCGGACCGACCCGTCGGCCTTGGGTACCAAGACCACCGGGCTGCTCCAGTCACTGTGGGACTCCTCGACAATGCCCATTTCGAGCATGGCCTCGAGTTCTTCCCGAACCACCTTTTTCTTGTGTTCGGGTAACCTGTAAGGGCGGCTACACACTACCACCCCCGGGGGCGTCTCAATGTGGTGCTCTATGAGGTTAATGCGGCCGGGCAGGGGTGAGAACACGTCCGAAAACTCGGTCTGCAACTGGGCAACCTCCACGAGTTGGGTCGGGGAGAGGTGGTCTCCACAGGGGACCGGAGAGGGACGTGATGCTAATGTTCCTTTTTGAACCTCCGGCCACAGCTCCGCCTTCTCTGGAACCACCGACACCAACGCCATGGGGACCTCCTCGTTCCAGAGTTTGAGTAGGTTGAGGTGGTAAATCTGTAGTGCCCCACCCCTGTCCATTCACTTCACCTCATAGTTGACATCCCCGACTCGCCGTGTGACCTCAAAGGGTCCTTGCCACTTGGCAAGTAATTTAGAGCTCGATGTGGGCAACAGTATGAGTACTTTCTCTCCCGGTGCAAACTCTCTAAGGCGCATACCCTTGTCGTACCGGTGGGTTTGCCGTTCTTGGGCCTGCCGCAAATTCTCCTGGGTTAGTTGTGTGAGTGTGTGGAGTTTTGCACGCAGGTCAATAACGTATTGAATTTCATTTTTGCTTGGTGAAGGTCCCTCCTCCCAATTTTCTCGCAGCACGTCTAAAATGCCGCGTGGCTTACACCCATATAATAATTCAAATGGGGAGAACCCCGTGGAGGCTTGGGGGACCTCTCGCACTGCAAAGAGCAAGGGTTCGAGCCATTTATCCCAGTTACGCGCGTCCTCACTTACAAATTTCTTAATTATGTTTTTAAGGGTGCGATTAAACCGTTCCACTAAGCCGTCTGTTTTTGGGTGATAAACGCTGGTGCGGATCGGCTTAATACCTAATAACCCATACAGTTCATTCAGTGTTCGTGACATAAACGAGGTGCCTTGATCAGTCAGAATCTCTTTCGGGATTCCAACTCGGGAGATGACGCGGAAGAGCGCCTCCGCAATACTGCGTGCTGAGATATTGCGAAGATGCACTGCTTCCGGGTATTGCGTTGCATAGTCCACCAGAACTAATATAAAGCGGTACCCTTGTGTTGACCGATCTAATGGCCCGACGAGATCCATCCCAATTCTTTCAAACGGGGTCTCGATTAACGGTAGAGGGCGCAAAGGCGCTTTTGGAATGGCCGCTGGATTTACTAACTGGCATTCGCGGCATGCCGTACACCACCTACGGACATCGCCGCGAATCCCCGGCCAATAGAATCGGGCCATTATTCGGGCTAATGTTTTATCCTGCCCTAAGTGTCCAGCCATGGGATTAAAGTGAGCCGCCTGGAATACCAATTCCCAGCGGCTCTTCGGAATTAAAAGCTGCGTGACTCGCTCTTTCGTTTGAGTGTCCTGCATCACTCGGTATAATCTATCCTTCATAATCGCGAAGTAGGGGAAGGACGGGGTGGCGTTCGGCTGGAGCGTTTGACCATCGATTACTCTCACTTGGTCAAAAGCATGCCGCAGAGTCTCGTCTCGCGATTGCTCTAATGGGAAATCCGCAAGGGATTCCCCAATAGAGAGAGGAGGAGCCGGCGGCTCCTCACTCTGGCACGGAGATGATGTAGACGGCTCTGTGACAGCTGCTCCCGCCAAAGCGACACCGGGACCTCCCCCTGTCAAATGGCAGGACCCACTCTTGACCAAGTGTGTCATTAAACCCCGAAATCCTGGCCAATCAGTCCCCAAAATTAAAGAGTGGGTAAGGCGAGGATTAACCGCCGCCTTCACTATAAATTTTTCCCCTCTGAAAATAATGTGGACCAACACTAAAGGGTAGTGGTGAACATCCCCGTGCACACACAACACCTTCACCAATTGTGCTCCCCCCAATGCCTCATCTTGCACCAGGTTTTGGTGGATTGAGGTCTGATTACAGCCAGAATCCACCAACGCCTGATATGTATCCCCTTGGATACGCACCGGTATGCGATACGCTCCGGCCCGATCGAGAGCGGCTACTGGCGCATTGGGGATCCGAACCACCGTGCCCACCTCCATTATCGAGCACTGCTGTTGGAGGTGGCCTGGCTCCCCGCAGCGCCAGCAAACCGGCCTGGGCTTCCTCTCTGCACTAGTGCTCTGGGGCTCACTCACCTGAGGGGGGGAGAGAGACAGGCACAGAAGGGAGACACGGAAGGGCACCGCGGGTGCGGCGGGCCGGCTGAGGTGGCGCCGGCCCCCGTCTCCGCGGTGGGGGAATGGGGCGAGGAGAAGACACAGGAGGAGGGGAGAGAGAGAGAGAGGAGAGAAGAGAAGAGGTCATCTGCTGTCCTGCTGTCGGGACAGCCGCCAGATGATCCTCCGCCAGCTCGATTGCCTGATCCAGCGACGCCGGGCGGTGGCACTGGACCCACTCTGCGGTTCCCGCTGGTAGACGCGCGACGAATTGTGCAAGTACCACCTGGTCGATGAGTCCCTCGGCATCGCAGCTGTCAGCCCTCAAGCACTGCCAGCAGGCGTCCCGGAGTTGCTGGCCAAACGCGAACGGCCGGCCGACTTCCTCCAAGCGCAGAGCGTGGAAACGCTAATGTTGTTGCTCTGGGGTGCATCCCACCCGCTGGAGGACGGCCCGGCGAAGGTCCGTGTAGGCCAGTCGGTGGTCGGCGGGGAGCTGTAGCGCGGCCAGCTGCGCCTCTCCCGTTAGCAGGGGGAGGAGGAGCGCCACGCGCTGTTCCACCGGCCACCCCGAGGTCTCGGCTACCTGCTCAAAGAGCATGAAGAATGTCTCGGGGTCGTCCTGCGGGCCCATCTTCGTGAGGGTGAGGGTGGAAGGGCCCGCGGCGGTGGAGTTGGTGGACCCCGCCGACGCGAGGAGGTGCTGGAACGCCCGACGATCTTCCTGTTAGTTTTTTTTTTCTTTTTTATCAGACATCTAGTTTTGTTGGGTTTGTTTACCTGACATGTTTCGACGTACGGCTGTCGTCTTCCTCAGAGTGTCACCGGATGTTAATTGGTGATGCATCTTTTATCAGCTGATGTTTCTGAAGGCGTGGCCTTCCTGTCTGGATTGACAGGTCGGTCACGCCTTCTACTGTCTGTTTGTCCCCTGCAAGATGGCACTCCAGGTGTGGGAGAGCATGTATGCTCCCTCCTCCCGGTTGATGGTCCTTGGGCTTCGCTTACGGATCTCCATGGCCTCCCTGATCCAGCGCTGATGTTTGTTATCTTCTGTGTGGATCAGGGAGGCCATGGAGATCCGTAAGCGAAGCCCGAGGACCATCAACCGGGATGAGGGAGCATACATGCTCTCCCACACCTGGAGTGCCATCTTGCAGGGGACAAACAGACAGTAGAAGGCGTGACCGACCTGTCAATCCAGACAGGAAGGCCACGCCTTCAGAAACATCAGCTGATAAAAGATGCATCACCAATTAACATCCGGTGACACTCTGAGGAAGACGACAGCCGTACGTCGAAACATGTCAGGTAAACAAACCCAACAAAACTAGATGTCTGATAAAAAAGAAAAAAAAAACTAACTCTATTTAATATAAGACATAATGAACGTAATCGAAAGATCTTCCTGTTGCGCCAGCACCAGGGCCTCGAACGATTGTTCTTGCTCCTTTCGGAGGGTGAGCAGCGCCTGGTGCTGGCTCTGTTGGGCCGTGGCGAGGGCGTGGATCAGGTCGGCGAAGGTGGAGGACTCCATGGGGCTGTTGTCTTCTGTGCTCGGTTCCCGGGTTTTGACACCACTGTAACAGTCCATGTAGGTGGGTGGAGCACAGAAGGACGGCAGGACAGAACTGTTTAACAAAACTCTCGTTTATTTTGCACTTTTCAGATGCAAACACACACATCAGCCGTCTGGTTGTGGAGAGAGCTCCTCTGCTCTCGCTCTTTCTCCTTAAGAAGGGCGCGGTCACTGGGAAGACACACAAACACATCAATTAACAACAGGTGTAGTGATTCTGCCACTTAACTTCCCTGACTCCGCCCTCCTGTCACAGACCAATGCTAGACCACGCCCTCGCTGCCACAAAGGCATTATAATAATCCAACCTGGAGGTAACAAAAGCATGAACTAGTTTTTCTCCATTGTGTAGTGATATTAAATTTCTTATCTTAGCAATATTTCTGAGATGAAAGAAAGCTATCCGGGTAATGTTATCAACATGAGTTTAAAATGAAAGACTGGGGTCAATAATCACTCCGAGGTCTTTTACTGCTGTACCTGAAGAAACAGAAAGGCCATCCAGAGTTACTGTG
Organism: Neoarius graeffei; assembly: GCF_027579695.1. Taxonomy (NCBI): domain Eukaryota; kingdom Metazoa; phylum Chordata; class Actinopteri; order Siluriformes; family Ariidae; genus Neoarius; species Neoarius graeffei. Next base: position 108,396,193 of record NC_083574.1, on the reverse strand, counting down.
GAATCAGAAAACTTACTTCTAACTGCATGTGATCCGAGTCCAAGTACTTCAGTCTTGTCAGAGTTAAGCAGAAGAAAGTTAATAAGCATCCAGTGTCTAATGTCCTTTACACATTCCTCAATTCTATTAAGCTGGTGTCTCTCATCAGGTTTTGCAGAAACATACAACTGTGTGTCATCAGCATAACAGTGGAAACTAATACAATGTTTATGAATAATATCATATATCATATATCATTATATGAATAATATAATAATAGTGATCAGTTAAATAGACGTGAGCCAGGAGAGGGCTGTTCCCTTAACTCCCACAACATTTTCTAGTCTATCCAGAAGAATGGAATGATCAGTGGTCAATGGTATAAAATGCTGCACGAAGGTCAAGCAACACAAGCATGTTATGCTGTCATAGTTAGTTTTGCTGGAGTCCCTACTTTCACTCAGCGCAATATGTATATTGTTCCTACTCATCAGGTGACAGTGGACATACCTAACAACCTGTGTTTTCTCTCTCTTCCCCCCCAATCTGTCCCTCTGAGTTACATGTCGGTCCTGAGATCGAGATGCTGAACCTCTTCTTCTAACCCTAACCCTAACCCATCCCCCTCACCCTAACAAAGATGGGCCCGCAGGACTACCCCGAGGCATTCATCACGCTCTTCGAGCAAGTCGCGGAGACCTCGGGGTGGCCGATGGAGCAGCATGCGGGGCTCCTCCTCTCCCTGCTAACGGAAGAGGCGCAGCTGGCCGTGCTACAGCTCCCTGCCGACCGCCGGCTGGCCTATGCGGACCTTCGCCGGGCCATCCTCCAGTGTGTGGGGCACACCCTGGAGCAGCAGTGTCAGCGCTTCCGCGCTTTGCGCTTGGAGGAAGTCGGCCGGCCGTTCGCGTTTGGCCAGCAACTCCGGGACCCCTGCTGGCGGTGGTTGAGGGCTGACAACCGCGAGGCCGAGGGGATCATCGACCAGGTGGTACTGGAGCAATTCGTCACATGCTTGCCAGCAGGAACCGCGGAGTGGGTCCAGTGCCACCGCCCGGTGTCGCTGGATCAGGCCATCGAGCTGGTGGAGGACCATATGGCGGCTGTCCCGGCGGCAGGACAGCAGACAGCCTCTTCTCTCCTCTCCTCTCCTCTTCTCTCTCTCTCTCTCTCTCTCTCTCTCTCTCTCTCTCTCCTCCTGTGTCTCATCCTCGCCCCATTCCCCCACCGTGGAGGCGGGGACTGGTGCCACCAGTGCTGGCCCGCTGCACCCGTGGTGCCTTCCTGTTTCTCCCTTCTGTGTCTGTCTCTCCCCCCCTCAGGTGAGTGAGCCCCAGAACACCGGTGCAGAGAGGAAGCCCGGGCTGGTTTGCTGGTGCTGCGGGGAGCCGGGCCACCTCCAACAACAGTGCATGGTAATGGAGGTGGGCGTGGTGGTTCGGATCCCCGACACGCCAGGAGCCGCCCTCGATCGGGCCGGAGCGTATCGCATACCGGTGAGTATTCAAGGGGATACATATCAGGCGTTGGTGGATTCTGGTTGTAATCAGACCTCAGTTCACCAAAGCCTGGTGCAAAACGAGGCATTGGGGGGAGCACAGGGGGTGAAGGTGTTGTGTGTGCATGGGGATGTTCACAGCTACCCTTTGGTGTCGGTCCACATTTTTTTCCATGGGGAAAAATTTATAGTGAAGGCGGTGGTTAATCCTCGCTTTACCCACGCTTTAATTTTGGGGACTGATTGGCCGGGATTTCGGGATTTAATGACACACTTAGTGATGAGTGAGTCCTGCCATTTAACAGGGGGAGGTCCCGGTGTCGCCTTAGCGGGATCAGCTGTCACAGAGCCGTCTACGTCATCTCCGCGTCAGAGTGAGGAGCCGCTGGCCCCTCCTCTCTCTGTTGGGGAATCCCTCGCGGATTTCCCATTAGAGCAAACGCGAGACGAGACTCTGTGGCATGCATTTGACCAAGTGAGAGTAATTGATGGTCAAACACTCCAGCCGAACATTACCCCGTCCTTCCTCTACTTTGCGATTATGAAGGATAGATTATACCGAGTGACACAGGACACTCAAACGAAAGAGCGAGTCATGCAGCTTTTAATTCCGAAGAGCCGCTGGGAATTGGTATTCCAGGCGACTCACTTTAATCCCATAGCTGGATACCTAGGTCAGGATAAGACACTAGCCCGAATAATGGCCCGATTCTATTGGTCAGGGATTCGCGGCAATGTCCGTAGGTGGTGTACGGCGTGCCGCGAATGCCAGTTAGTAAATCCAGCAGCCATTCCAAAAGCGCCTTTGCGCCCTCTACTGTTAATCGAGACCCTGTTCGAAAGAATTGGGATGGATCTCGTTGGGCCATTAGATCAGTCAACACGAGCGTACCACTTTATATTAGTTCTGGTGGACTATGCAATGCGATACCCGGAAGCCATGCCTCTTCGCAATATCTCAGCATGCAGTACTGCGGAGGCACTCTTCCGCGTCATCTACCGAGTTGGAATCCCAAAAGAGATTCTGACTGATCAAGGCACCTAGTTTATGTCACGAACACTGAACGAACTGTATGGGTTATTGGGTATTAAGCCGATCCGCACCAGCGTGTATCACCCACAAATGGACGGTTTAGTTGAACGGTTTAATCGCACCCTCAAGAACATAATTAAAAAATTCATAAGTGAGGACGTGCGTAACTGGGATAAATGGCTCGAACCCTTGTTATTTGCAGTGTGAGAGGTCCCCCAAGCCTCTATGGGGTTCTCCCCATTTGAATTATTATATGTGCATAAGACGCGCGGCATTTTATATGTGCTGCGAGAAAATTGGGAGGAGGGACCTTCACCATGTAAAAACGAAATTCAATATGTTATTGACCTACACACAAAACTCCACACACTCACGCACCTAACCCAGGAGAATTTGCGGCAGGCCCAAGAACGGCAAACCCGCCTGTACGACAAGGGTACTCACCTTAGAGAGTTCGCACCAGGAGATAAAGTACTCGTACTGTTGCCCACATCGAGCTCTAAATTAGTCACCAAGTGGCAAGGACCCTTCGAGGTCACACGGTGCATCGGGGACGTTGACTATGAGGTGAGGAGAATGGACAGGGGTGGGGCGCTACAGATTTACCACCTCAATCTACTCAAACTCTGGAATGAGGAGACCCCCGTAGCATTGGTGTCGGTGGTTCCGGAGAAGGCGGAGCTGGGGCCGGAGGTTCAAAAAGGCGCATTGATATCGCATACCCCTCTGGTCCCCTGTGGAGACCACCTCTCCTCGACCCAACTCACGGAGGTCGCACAGTTGCAGACTGAGTTTTCTGACATGTTCTCACCCCTGCCCGGCTGCACCAACCTCATAGAGCACTACATTGAGATGCCCCCGGGGGTGGTAGTGTGTAGCTGCCCTTACAGGCTACCCAAACACAAGAAAAAAGTGGTTCGGGAAGAACTCGAGGCCATGCTCGAAATGGGCATCGTCGAGGAGTCCCACAGTGATTGGAGCAGCCCGGTGGTCTTGGTACCCAAGGCTGATGGGTCGGGCCGGTTCTGTGTGGACTATAGAAAAGTCAACGCGGTGTCTAAATTCGACACGTACCCAATGCCTTGTATTGATGAGTTGCTCAATCGACTAGGCACTGCTCGCTTTTATTCAATGCTGGATTTAACAAAGGGATACTGGCAGGTCCCCTTGACTCCACTATCCCGAGAAAAAATGGCCTTTTCCACACCGTTCGGTTTACACCAATTCGTCACACTTCTGTTCGGGCTGTTCAGGGCACCTGCTACATTTCAGCGGCTGATGGACAGGGTCCTCCACCCCCACGCCACCTATGTGGCCGCCTACCTTGACGACATAATCATCTATAGTAATGACTCGCCGAGGCATCTCGAACATCTGAGGGTCATCCTTAGGTCGCTGAGGTGAGCAGGTCTCACAGCCAACCCGAAGAAGTGTGCGATTGGGTGGGTGGAAGTATGGTATCTGGGATTCCACTTGGGCAACGGGCAGGTGCGTCCCCAAATTAACAAGACCACGGCAATTGCAGCCTGCCGTGTGGGGCGCTGTGTGGGGGGGCCACTTTTACACTCCCCTGACTTTTCTCTCCCCTTTATGTTACAGACAGATGCGTCGGACAGAGGGCTGGGGGCTGTTTTGTCCCAGGAGGTGGAGGGGGAGGACCACCCAGTCCTATACATCAGTAGGAAGCTGTCGGTGCATGAGGGGCGCTACAGAACAATAGAAAAAGAGTGTCTGGCAATCACGTGGGCGGTCCCCGCCCTCCATTACTACCTGCTGGTGTGCCCTTTCACCCTCTGTTCGGACCACGCGCCCCTCCAGTGGCTCCACCGCATGAAGGATGCCAATGCGCGGATCACCCATTGGTATCTAGCACTCCAACCCTTTAATTTCAAGGTGGTCCACAGGCTGGGGGCACAGATGTTCATGGCGGACTTCCTCTCCCGTCAAGGGGGTGGGAGTCGGCTGCAGCCCGGACAGCCGGCCGGCCTGAGTCGGGTGGTGGGGGTATGTGGCAGCGGGGGCATGGTCAAGTGCTGGTCTGTGATAGGAGGGCGGAGTCAGGGAAGGTAAGTGGCAGAATCACTACACCTGATGTCAATTAACCTGTGTTTGTGTGTGTCTTCCCAGTGACCGCGCCCTACTTAAGGAGGGAGAGCATAGAGCAGAGGAGCTCATCCCCCAACCTGACGCCGGTTGTGTGTGTGTGTCTGTATAGTTTACAAGTTGTTCCCTGAAAAGTGTGGCAATAAAACCCCTGGTTACGAACCTGATCTCTGTCCTGCCATCCTCTGTGCTCCACCCACCCATACAAACTGTTACAACACTATTAACAAAAGGCTTGACTAAACAGATATGTTTTCAACTGAGATTTAAACACTGAGACTGTGTCTGATTCCCGAACACTACTTGGAAGGCTGTTCCATAACTGTGGGGCTTTGTTAGAAAAGGCTCCACCCCCTGATTACCCTTCACTCTCTGAGGACCCTCTACTGTCTAAACCATGCAATTGCAGTGAAGAAAAACTAAAATATTATGCCACCTGATATGTTGCTGTTTGTTTGTTTTTAACAGCAATTTGAATCGCCATAAATTTGTATTGCGATTTGTCATTGTATGATATATTGTGACATGCCTACCTGAAACAGAACCTTGTGGAACACCAAACTTTACCATAGTATGCATAAAGTCACCATTTACATTTACACACTGATAACGATCAGTTACATAAGACCTGAGTCAGAAGAGGGCCATTCTCATAATTGCAACAATTATTAAACTAATGAAACAGAGCTTTATTTTGCCAGAAGATATCAGTCAACCTTTCTGACATCTCTTCTTCGATGAAGATCCATCACCTGAAGCTGAACCTCAAAAACTCAAACTGATTTACCTACCAGTGAAGAAATTTCCCCAGGGCCTGTCCATTGTCAATGACACCCTCACAGTCCATCACACACACACACACACACACACACACACACACACACACACACACACACACACACACACACACACACACCTGGTGGATTCCAGTGAGATGGAGAACCTTATAGAAACCATAGACTTCAAAGCGCAGATAATAATAATAATAATAATAATAATAATAATAATAATAATAATAATAATAATAATAATTCTTCAAAGAACAGCAGCAGGTTAATTTGGCACCAACATATTCCACAGCCCACAGAAACACACACACACACACACACACACACACACACACACACACACACACACACACACACACAATCTTCTACTTTTGTGAGGACTCTCATTGACATAATGCATTCCCTAGCCCCTAACCCTAGCTGTAAACATCATAACTAAATGCCTAACCCCCACCCCCCACCCTTATCCTAACCCTGCCCCTTACCCTAACCCTGCCCCTTATCATAACCTCAGCCTAATTCTAAACTGAATCCCAAAAAAGTCTTAACCATCAAAAGCACTTTGAAAAAGTGAGAACCAGACAAAATGTTGTCACTTCCAAAAAATGTCCCCACTTCCCTCTATGTCCTCACTCTGTTGGTAAAAAATGTATTTTGGTCCTCAATATGTAGCAAGTACACACACACACACACACACACACACACACACACACACACACACACACAGTTTAAGACTGATACACAATCTGCTGTCCTTCATACAAAAGACATTCTTTAGTTTAGCTAAATGACTTCCTGTAAATTTTGATAATTAATGCACATCTGCTTTGCTAACACACAATTATCATTGTAAAGCCCAAATTATCTTTGTGTGCCCTAATCTCCAGGCATATACTTTACAGTGCTAATGTCAACTTAATTTAAAAAAAAGTCTGTATTCGTAGCTTTATAAAACAGTCATTAACTTTAATCCCACAGTGAATGTGTTAACGACTGTGGGGAGGCAGTGAGATATCTGGATTCGGAACTTTTCATATTTTTATGCTTAATGTGCAAAATAAAATAAACAAAACACATACTGAATGTCTCAGGCACACATGCAGCACATTTTAACTTGAGAAAGCTAATTAATTTTTTTAAGCTTTGTTGGATGTTAGCATGTTTGCTACATCTGGGCTGCCAACTCTCACGCAATGAGCGTGAGACACACGCATTTGATTGTCTTCACCCACTCACACGCCATACCTCTGATTTCTCATGCTAGAAAAAAATCTAGTTTATCTATCTAATCTAGGCTACCCATTGCATCGCGCCAACCACTTGCGATTGATCAATTACGCCTTACGCATGGCTAAACAGGCAGAGAGGTGTTCCCTTCTGTACACACTCCCCTATGGTAGGTGGCGCATCTAATGATGCTACACTCACCGGAATTGGATAATTGCCTACTGTCAATTAGAGGAAGAGGAGAGAGAAGAAGGTATCCAAGTTGAAGACGGGTGTCTCAGACAGGTTTGTACATATGCATGCCAATGTGTGGTGTTACTGGCGTAATTATGAACTTATATAAAGTTTCTTAATCATTTTAGCCTATAAGTGTTGTGAGAATATTTAATGCCATATCGAGAGCTGTGTACTAGGCATGCTAAATCATTATAGGCCTACTGCCATGCCACAAGGCAAGGCAAGGCAAGTTTATTTATATAGCACATTTCATACACAATGGCAGTTCAATGTGCTTTACAGAAGCAAAAACAAAAACAGTAAACAATAGAGAAATAAAATTACATAAAATAATTTTATTTTTAATCTAAAACAATTAATTAAAAGAATTAAAAGAAAATAATAAGAATTAAACAATAGTAGAAATAAAATAATAAAATGCCAAAAAGAAAAAAGGAGAAAAAGAAAAAGAAACCAGCGGAATAAAATAGAATAAAATTAAAGTAAATTTAAAACGTGCAGAGAAAGTAAAGATTATAAAAAATGTAAAAATATTAATTATTTAACAGAAAGCATCTGAAAACAGCTTGGTCTTTAACCTAGATTTGAAGCTGCCAACAGCAGGAGCATTTTTGATGTCCTCTGGCAGTTGGTTCCATAGCTGTACTGCATAGTAGCTAAAAGCTGCTTCACCACACTTTGTTTTAACAACTGGTTTTAATAGTAAATTTTTCTGTTGTGATCTGGTAGCCACAGCCTCTATCTTCCCCAACAAGCAGCACGGGAGAGCACCTCCTTAGCACACGTTTATTAAGGTGCATTTTTAGTTTGTTTACTGTATGTTATCATACTTTATGACTTTATTTGAAGCCATACTGGAAATGTTGTAAAATAAAGCAAGTAAGAGATAATATTACAAATGCAAGAAGAGCCATTAGCCACCATACCTATTGTTTATTTACAGGGTATTTATTTTTAATTATTTATGATGTATGTAATTGCTCAGTTAAAGTAAATAAAGCATGGTCACCTGTAATATCAAAGAACTTTAACTTGTGAATAATTAAAAAAAAGACAGAGAACAATATACTGAGGAGACAGTGTTTCAAAGAGGGCAAGACAGGTAGAGAATATTTGTCAGATAACAGGCCCTGATGAATGCTCTATTACTAATAAGAAACATAGATAAGAAATAAATTAATAAGAAATATATTAATATAGCTTATTTAAGTATGACCAAAATTTTTAAGCCCAACTTTGTGTGCACATTCCCACCTATGGCCAAGGTTTTTGTGTTTCAATACTGTTCAAACTTAATCATTTTAATGTTTCTTGTAGCACATGCACATTTTGCTTACTGTTTAAGCATTTTATTTGTTCTTTTGCTGTTGATATTTTTCCCCATGCCAATCTTCTGCTGAACCCAGTGGTGGGGAAAGCCCTTAAATGCATAATGAATAGTCAGTGAGGGACAATCTTATTTTTTGCAACAGTTATTAAAAACTTAACATTTAGTTTCAATTCAGAAGGTGTTTAGGCTTAGCTGATGAAATATTTTCAAACATGAACTTGCCTTTAAATCTGAAACACAGGTCTATAGGGCTACAGGAACATTGGCAGTCATGTGTAGTTTTCTAGTGTGGGGGCTTTTAAGCCAAAAGTTGGTGCTTTTGTTGGCCACAAGCTGAAGGCCTGGCAAGTCAGGGTGTGTAAGAATGTAGGTATGGCACAGCAGGCCACTCCAAAAATCCACCAGAATGCAGGAACATCTACTAAATCCAAAATCTCAAACCCCCCCCCCCCCCCCATTGTCCATCTACAGCTGGACGACCCACAAACAAAACACCAGAATGCAGGGGGACAAGTGAATATCAAACTGAATACAAAATTCCCACTTACTGCATGGTGTGCGGAAAAATTTTGCCGTCGACCCCCCCCCCAAAAAAAAAAAAAAAAATCTCACTCCAAGGAATTTCGAAAAGTTGGCAGCCCTGGCTATATGTTGGAAGTGTTTGTCATTAAAAGATGTGGTTTGTGTACGTGACTGAGTCTTTTTACTTTTGAACCCTCGGCCAGTCAGGAGAGAACAAAATGAGGCTCAGTTTAAGATTAAATCAGAATATTTCAATGCTTTATAAGTTGTGTGGTTTGTTTCAGCTTCATGGAGTTTAATTAACACACTGATTACATGGTGCACACTCGGGATATAAATCCATCAATTCTGCAGAGGAATTTTGTTTGATGTTCCAATGAGAGAAAGTGGAACTTTTTGGAGTCTTTGAAGGGGATTCAGTTTAATTTCAGCAGATTGTGTTTATTTGTTTGGAACTGCATACAGGATCAAAAGAATACTCATCCAAATACAGGTGTGTGTGTGTGTGTGTGTGTGTGTGTGTGTGTGTGTGTGTGTGTGTGTGTGTGTGTGTGTGCAATAGCAATTCCTGAAAGAATACAACAAACAAATTTACAACCTGACATTTTTCATTAATTATAAATTAATGTCCTTATTTAACAACACATGAATAACTAAACTATAAATCAGTGATATTTAACTTATTATTCATGAAAAATTAATATAAAATATTATATATATAATTATAAAATAGATTTTATAATCTTAACATATTGAAATATTAAAATGTGCAAAATAAATAAAAAAAACAATGCATAGGACATACAGCACATTTTTACTTTTGAAAGCTAATTAAATTTGATTAAAATTTTAAATGTTAGTTGTTAATTGTTCAGAGCTACATGATAGCTACATAGGAACAGCAGTGATATGACACAGAAGACATCAAAATCAAAAATCAAAAATAAAATAAGCAACAACAATAAAACACCAACATGGAATTCAGTGAAGACACAACTCTTAATGCCACAGAATTCAGTCACAGTGCAGGATAAAGTTCTCAGAGACAGTATAGAGTCAATTATAGTTTGCTTGTCACAGAAAATAACTGTAATGTACCTCCTGTCCACCAGAGGTCTCCCACACTAATCTCTCTCTCTCTCTCTCTCTCTCTCTCTCTCTCTCTCTCACACACACACACACACACAGACACACACAGACTTTCTACTCTTAGCTTTTTGTTTTTTTATATTTGTTAGGTTTTATTATTATGTAGGTTTATATAAGTATTATTCTTGACCAAGAATGCAGTAATTTATTTGTGACAAAATTATATTCTTAGTTGAAATGACCTTATGTCTCGGCTGGGCATTGTTTGGGAACATTTTGTTTATTTTGATATGAAATGTGTATTTTTGATCAGAGATGTGTCTCAATGGCGCCAAGGTCTGCAATGATGTCACACACACCCACAGCTGCATATCCAACGTTAATGTTAGATTTAAAGCTGCATTAAGTGATTCATGTTAGTTTTATAGTTTATAGTTTTGTATTAGCCTTATTGCTGCACAAACTGTTAAGACTGTATATGGGAGAGCTTTTTAAGATCCTTTATTATTTTGGACTATTGCATATACTATGGCAGTGATTTAGATTTAATTGTTAGATCTAAGATGCATTCAATGATTTAAGTTAGTTTTATAGTTTTAAGTTAGTTTTATAATTACAGAATATAATTTAGGATTGTTAAAGACATATTCTTATTTGTTATTTTGCTTATGATTGTCTTACTACATATTGATGAAATCAAGATGTAATTTGCTGACTTAGCACAAGACACACATTCATGTGTTAAGAATTTATGATCTTTTCATCCTTTAGCTTTTAGATCTTTTAAACTATTTCTGTTTAACTTGGCATTAATTTCTGACTTCGTAGACTAGACATATTATCTGTGTTTAAAAATTCCATCACCATCTTAAGTACATATTGCCCTATGTTATATCTGACCTGAAGGGGTGTACGTAAGCAAAGACCTTTAAAATCTGTCTGTACCTTGCTATCATGTCATTTTATCAGAAATATGTCATGTTATGATTTACACACACACTGATGGAGATTATTTGACCTGTCCCAAGATCAAGCTGCTCACTTGCACGCAAGTCAAACACACACACACACACACATACAGTGGTGCTTGAAAGTTTGTGAACCCTTTAGAATTTTCTATATTTCTGCATAAATATGATCAAAAACATCATCAGATTTTCACACAAGTCCTAAAAGTAGATAAAGGGAACCCAGTTAAACAAATGAGACAAAAATATTATACTTGGTCATTTATTTATTGAGAAAAATGATCCAATATTACATATCTGTGAGTGGCAAAAGTATGTGAACCTTTGCTTTCAGTGTCTGGTGTGACCCCCTTGTGCAGCAATAACTGCAACTCAACGTTTGCGGTAACTGTCGATCAGTCCTGCACACCGGCTTGGAGGAATTTTAGCCCATTCCTCCATACAGAACAGCTTCAACTCTGGAATGTTGGTGGGTTTCCTCACATGAACTGCTCGCTTCAGGTCCTTCCACAACATTTCAATTGGATTAAGGTCAGGACTTTGACTTGGCCATTCCAAAACATTAACTTTATTCTTCTTTAATCATTCTTTGGTAGAATGACTTGTGTGCTTAGGGTCATTGTCTTGCTGCATGACTCATCTTCTCTTGAGATTCAGTTCATGGACAGATGTCCTGACATTTTCCTTTAGAATTCGCTGGTATAATTCAGAATTTATTGTTCCATCAATGATGGCAAGCCGTCCTGGCCCAGATGCAGCAAAACAGGCCTAAACCATGATACTACCACCACCATGTTTCACAGATGGGATAAGGTTCTTATGCTGGAATGCAGTGTTTTCCTTTCTCCAAATATAATGCTTCTCATTTAAACCAAAAATTTCTATTTTGATCTCATCCATCCACAAAACATTTTTCTAATAGCCTTCTGGCTTGCCCACATGATCTTTAGCAAACTGCAGATGAGCAGCAATGTTCTTTTGGAGAGCAGTGGCTTTCTCCTTGCAACCCTGCCATGCACACCATTGTTGTTCAGTGTTCTCCTGATGATGGACTCATGAACATTAACCTTAGCCAATGTGAGAGAGGCCTTCAGTTGCTTAGAAGTTACCCTGGGGTCCTTTGTGACCTTGCCAACTATTACACACCTTGCTCTTGGAGTGATCTTTGTTGGTTGACCACTCCTGGGGAGGGTAACAGTGGTCTTTAATCTCCTCCATTTGTACACAATCTGTCTGACTGTGGATTGGTGGAGTCCAAACTCTTTAGAGATGGTTTTGTAACCTTTTCCAGCCTGATGAGCATCAACAACGCTTTTTCTGAGGTCCTCAGAAATCTCCTTTGTTCATGCCATGATACACTTCCACAAACATGTGTTGTGAAGATCAGACTTTGATAGATCCCTGTTCTTTAAATAAACCAGGGTGCCCACTCACACCTGATTGTCATCCCATTGATTGAAAACACCGGACTCTAATTTCACCTTCAAATTAACTGCTAATCCTAGAGGTTCACATACTTTTACCACTCACAGATATGTAATATTGGATCCTTTTCCTCAATAAATAAATGACCAAGTATAATATTTTTGTCTCATTTGTTTAACTGGGTTCTCTTTATCTACTTTTAGGACTTATGTGAAAATCTGATGATGTTTTGGGTCATATTTATGCAGAAATATAGAAAATTCTAAAGGGTTCACAAACTTTCAAGCACCACTGTACATCTGAACATTGCATCAGAACAGTGATGTAATTAAAATGTGACTTGCTCACACACACACACACACACACACACACATATAGACACAGATATCAAAATGATGTCACTCACTCACATAGACACACACATACACACATTCATGCACACACACACATAGATATCAAACAGTGATGTCATTTACACACAGATAACACTCGTATATAATAACCCTCTGTATTCTTGTCCAATTGGGGGAACTTGCGAATAAAGATGTGAACTACATTGGGGTTCCTGTCTTTCTTGGTGACTGACCCCCCCAGAGCTCTGGGTGGTACGAGGGCGGGGGTCCCGAGAAGTAAGTTGACCGTTTCTGACTGGGTGAACCCCAACAATTTGGTGTCAGAAGTGGGATACTTCCAATCAGGTAAGGGGTCTCTTTTAATTGATTAGTTGGGGGGGACTTCCGCCTGGTTGGTAGTATCAGAAAAAAAACCCAGTTGTTTATTATGTTATTGGTAATCCTCGTGTATAGGCACGGGATGTTTTTATTTTGGTAAACCTTGTAGACTTTTGTTTACAGGATGTTTTTATTTTGGGGATCCTCGTAGACTTTTGTTTCCAGGATGTTTTTTGGTGAACCTCGTGGAAGAGCCACGGGAAGATTGGTAAACCTCGTGTAAAAGCACGGGAAGGCTATCCTCGTAATTTGTTTATGGGAAGGTGATCCTCGTGAAGTGAAGGAGCTGTCACGGGAAGAGCGTGCTTTTTATGTTAAACCCATAATAATTACCCTAATTAATCTCGGGACTGATTCCTTCATGCCACCATGGGGGGAAAATTGTATTGTATTAAGGTACCCGGACCCCAAGAAAAAACCCACGGGATTTGATGAATTGCTGTGGTTTAGCATTCTACACAAATTCTAGACAGTTTGGCCGGCTCAGTTTTGATTTATCCTCATTCAGGTATTTGCAATCTCTAGGAGCTGTGTAATGTATCTTTAATTGTTATAGCATTTATATAAGGCATTACTGGATATGCACAAAATAATGAAACAACAAATCAGTACTCTGGACATGAACAGTCAGAACTGTGTTCCTGGTGTGCATAAATGTCAAACCTTTGGTCAATTAAACCTGTATAACCAACTTCCAAAATCCTTATTTCCCTTATAAAATCCTTATAAGATGCAAATTAAAATGATTTACCTAAAATTTGAATGATAATTAGCAATGATATATCCCAGATACTTTTTTATTCAATATTAATAACAATAAACTTTAAGAATGAATACAAAGCTTCAATGTTGGACAAAAAACCACAAAGTGTAAATGTTATGTGCTCTTTTATCATCGTGGGAATTGATTATAGCTCTAAATAAATATTGAAGTTTTTTTTGTTAAAAAGAATCCGTATAACTTTATTTGTACGCCCATATGCTATGTTTATTGAATCACATCCGTATAAAATACGGACATTCTGTATATTCATTATAATCTCAACGAAAGCTTCATTGAATCATTCTTTAGAACAAACTCGCGTGCATGTGAATCAATTTACTTGATTCTTGACTCAAACTACGGAAACCTTATTTGTATTCCTGTTTTCAAATTGTAAACAATAATCACACTTTCATGCTGCATGAAATTAAAGTATGAACTTTCCTCAAATCATTACGTGTGCATGAACTCAACAAATGCAGACCATGCATCTGTATCGATTCGCTTGATCGAGTCATTTATGTTACGTCCCGAAAAGATCCGAATCGTTTGTGAATCTCATCACTGTTACGGGAGGAGAGAAGAGATCCTTTTCCCTCAACACAGAATGGTTGCTTCTTAATCAATTAGTTTCAGCATTTGGTGAGTAGATCATCTGTATTTTATTTTATATTCATTGTGTGTCGATAGTCCGAAACTTGTAACTGGAAAGTCACGAGTGGTCCGTGTGCACTCTACAAGACTATTAATGTGTTTTAATAATTAATAGTGCAGCTATTAATGCAGTTTCATGTCTAGATCTTATAAATGATGAATACGAAGTAGTTAAAACTAAGACAGAAGTATGTGACGGCAAAATTGTGATGATTATGTGTTAATAGCATTAGAACTCCAGTTCCCATAATGCTTGTGAGCTAGGCATGCGCACTAGATGGGAGAGAACAGATATGGAAAAGGTGTAATAAAAGGCATCAAATATATTTACCCTACTTGTGAATGGAAATGCCAAAAAGTTTAATGTTTAACCTAATGTTTAATGTTGATCTAAAACATTTTAAAACTGATCGTGTAGTGGTATTTTTATTAATCATATGTAATTCTAACATTTAAGTACCGGTGCAGTGACATACGTCACCCCTGTCGCAAGCAACTTTGTTGGTATAGACCCTTTTCAGTCACGTGACCTTCGTAAACGCGACCGCCATTTTGGACATGTAGTGGACTTCGGCTCGAATCAGTTTGAATGCGAGGAAGGCGACAAACGAAAAACATAAAAGAAAAAGGAGCGAGATACAGAAAACACCTTCACTATCCAGCGACGTAGGGCATTTACAGGGCGAGCAGAGGGAGAGGTATTTGCAAAAATTGAGGTTAGCAGGCTTAGAGAACGACGTTTACCTGCTTCCACCAGGATTGTTCACTGACGTATGGAAGTACACGAAGCCCTCGTCTTTACCTGACTTCGGCCCACATGATCTGTATACCTATGTCGTTAAAAACCCATCGCCATACACATACACGCCAACGTCCGAGGTTCCGGAGCGTGCTCCGGCTTGCTCCAGGAGTGCTCCGTCCGAGGTTCCGGAGCACGCTCCGGCTTGCTCCAGGAGTGCTCCGTCCGAGGTTCCGGAGCGCGCTCCGGCTTGCTCCAGGAGTGCTCCGTCCGAGGTTCCGGAGCGCGCTCCGGCTTGATCCAGGAGTGCTCCGTCCGAGGTTCCGGAGCGCGCTCCGGCTTGCTCCAGGAGTGCTCCAGCCGAGGTTCCGGAGCGCGCTCCGGCTTGCTCCAGGAGTGCTCCGGCCAAGGTTCCGGAGCGCGCTCCAGCTTTACTGGATTTACTAGTTTACTGTAATTATGATCCGGCAGCTATTTACACCGGATCCAGTGTAAATAGCTGCTGGAGCCAACGTCCGAGAATTAAGCAGCGCGCTCTGGCTTGCTCGCCCTCAAATTAAGCAGCGTGGTCTGGCTTGCTCGCCCTCAAATTAAGCAGCGCGCTCCGGCTTGCTCCGGAGCAAGCCGCTTAATTTGAGGGCGAGCAAGCTGGAGCGAGCTCCGGAACCTCGGCCGGAGCACTCCGGGAGCAAGCCAGAGTGCGCTGCTTAATTCTCGGACGTTGGCTCCGGCAGCTATTTACACTGGATCCGGTGTAAATAGCTGCCGGATCATAATTACAGTAAACTAGTAAATCCAGTAAAGGAAAAACTTGAGACTGAAAGGTTTTAACAGTCATCCAAATGACTGAACGTAAACATTGCTACAGTAACATACCAGCTATGATGTTGTTGACATTAGCTAGTCAACAATAGCTACTACAGAAGAACAAAGAGTTTACAATGGGTTATTTTAGCCTATTTGGTTACACACTCGCCGCCACAGAATGTTAACAGCAATGTAATGCCTTTTCTGGCTAATTTTATTCGTCTTACCTCCAACAAAGTGGTCACTACACAAGCGCTGGTATGCCGAGGGCTGCCAATCTGTTAATGGCCGCTATCCATCTTCTCCGTCGGGATCCGATAAAATGATAACCCTTGCCTTGTTTGTTGATGGTTACTACATCCAGGTGCACAACAATATAGTGGCATGATGGAAGTCTTGCTGAAAATAAACACTTTCTTTGCTGCCGTTCCTCAATGTTGGCTGTGGTAAACTACTGGTAGTACACGTCCAAAATGGCGGCCGCGTTTGTCGTGACGTCACGTGAAAAGGGTCCATACACACTCGAACTGCATGCGCATGTGATGGACATCCGGGTGCTTTAAGCACCGCCTCTGGCGGTCAGGAGAAATGAAATAGAACAATTTTTACCAGAACCCTGCCTGGTTTCATTCCTCGACCCAACTTTACATTACAGGGCAGGCCATTAGTTTGCTGGGCTTGATGTTGGTGGAAAACCTGTCTTTTAAATTTATGAAAATTACTCACCAAAATTGAAGTTAACGTTTAGTTTTTACTAGAGATGCACCGATTGCAATTTTTTGGGCCGATTCCGATTTTCCATGGAGTGTGACCTGCTGATTCCGATTTCATTTTTTCAAACCACTTCACAGCACACACAAAGACTATTTTCTGTTTATCTTTTCTTTAATAGAACATTCTGCCAGATTTTCAGTAATAAATTTTCAACACCTCAAAGGTTGAAAACAAACAAAAAGACATTGTTCTTCATAAAATCTTTCTTCATGTTTGGTATTAACATATTAATTCCTGAAATAGGAAATTCACACAGGCGGCACGGTGGTGTAGTGGTTAGCGCTGTCGCCTCACAGCAAGAAGGTCCTGGGTTCGAGCCCTGGGGCCGGCGAGGGCCTTTCTGTGTGGAGTTTGCATGTTCTCCCCGTGTCCGCGTGGGTTTCCTCCGGGTGCTCCGGTTTCCCCCACAGTCCAAAGACATGCAGGTTAGGTTAACTGGTGACTCTAAAAATTGACCGTAGGTGTGAATGTGAGTATGAATGGTTGTCTGTGTCTATGTGTCAGCCCTGTGATGACCTGGCGACTTGTCCAGGGTGTACCCCGCCTTTCGCCCGTAGTCAGCTGGGATAGGCTCCAGCTTGCCTGCGACCCTGTAGAAGGATAAAGCGGCTAGAGATAATGAGATGAGATGAGGAAATTCACACAAACATTTTTTCTTTTCCCATCCAATATCTGGCACAAAAACAACTTCCCCCTCATATATTATTTGCCTACTGTTATGGAACACACTTTCATAAGCCTATTTAGATCTGAAAACTTATGCCTTATAGAACAACCCATTTCTTCATTCAGAATCAAAATACAAAAATAATTTCCAGTCATACTTATACCATAGCCATTCTATCATCTTTGTCAAATGTGTATTTGTAGAGTAATTTCCAATGGAATCACATGCAACCAAGGTCGTAAAACAAACAAAAAGACATTTTTTTCTTTCTCTCTTTGTACAAATCTAACTAGATGTTGGGTAATAGGCTAACGTATTAATTCCTGTAATTAGAAATTCACACAACCACAAACGTTTTCTTCTTTTCACATCCAATATCTGGCACACAAAAAAAATTCACTATATTTGGATATCCAAATATAGTGAATTTTTTTTTTTTTTGTAAACGGCACGCGTGCCGGAGCTCGTTAGGCGTGCAGGACTGACACTGTTCTGTGCAAGCGCAACACAATCGCACTAGAAAGCATGTTCAAGCTGCCAGTGTAGCTGCAGTCTTTTTAGTTGCGAATTATGAGTATTTCCACTTTCATCTCTATGTGATACACAAGTTTTGATCGACAGAAAATCGGCATATTTTAATTTTGACCAGCCGGTCGCCGGTCATGGCCGATCACGTGAAAATCGGCTGATTCCAATCAGCAGCCGGTCAATCGGTGCATCTCTGGTTTTTATCTTAGTTTTTTTGCCTTTTTGGTGGCAATCTTTCAATCATTCTTTAGTTGACATTCAAGGAATGAATTGTAAAAAACAAGCTGGAGGTTTTTATTTTAAATATTTAACTCAACACTTACCTCAACCAATACTAAAATGAAATAAATAGTATAATCTTACAAAATAATAATAAAATAAAATATCATAATTAGATGTTAGAAACCACTTAAGGTAACACCAAGGCAACTAACAATAATGAAAAAGCATTACCCTAATTGGTGCAAAGCCTGCATGCCCTATCAGAACATTTAATTCTACGTGGCTTCCTGAAAAAAAAAAAACTCCAGTGCCCTATCGTAAGGGAAGTCATTGCTGAAGTGGGATAAACGGGATAATGCAATAAGGCCCGTTCCTCGCGTCAAGCTGCTACTGTATGCATCAAAATTGGTTTGTAGCCTGACTCAGGGATGTCCATTTCCTGTAAGCCAAGAAGGCTATGATAAAGCTCATCACGAGCATGATGTAGGCTACCTTTTAAAATAAGGAGTCGGAGGCGAATCGGGAAGGCTGCGTTATTTTTAATTAGCCTAACAGGCCTACTTGCAGTCTGGGTATATGCGCACCAGCAGGCCTGTGGACACGCCGCTCTCTCTCTGTCTCTGGGTGTGCGTGTGCGTGTGAACAAGAAGAAAGAGCACTATGAATGAACGGAACGATACGCAACGGAAATTTTTTTTTTTCAAAATTGCGAGTCTGATTGTGTGGCGATAGGAATCCATTGTGTGGCGCTGCGCAACACAATGGTCTATGTATGGGGAAACCCTGGGACTGGGCTTTTTCAGTTGCAGCTCCAAAATTATGGAATGCATTGCCGCTACACATTAGACAGGCCTCCTCACTGTCTAATTTTAAAACTCTTCTTAAACGCACCTCTTTTCTTTGGCTTTTAACACCATGTAGGTTGTTGATTTTATGTACACAGATATTTTATTTGGAGTGGACAGCCTATTTAATTATTTATTTTTATGTTCTATGGTGTTATTTTATTGTACAGCACTTATTGTATAGGTGTTTATTTATTGTACAGCACTTTGGAAACCTTTGAGTTTATTTAAACTGTGCTTTATAAATAAGATTGGATTGGATTGGATATTTAAGTTCAACCAACTGGAACCTCTTCCTTAACATACAGCTCACCTAAGCTCCAATTTTCCAGTTGTTTTTCTACCATTATCCACTCTCCCTGTTTTTCTTACAAAAAAAGATATACCTTTCTCAGTAAGCTAAAATGTATATGCCTCATGATGTTTTTAGCTCTGTATCCTGTTCTTTACCTTAATGTCTGTATTAAGGTCTTTTTTTTTTTCTACCACAACTGGCAAACTAGGATGGTGGTCCCTATTTCTTAAAAGGGGATCAGACCATGTGTTCTAATTATAGTTCAATCAGACTCACACTCTTCAGCCTCCCAGAAAGTGTCTATGCCAAGATTCTTTAGGGGAAATTTTTAATCTACAGTGGTACTTGAAAGTTTGTGAACCCTTTAGAATTTTCTATATTTCTGCATAAATATGATCTAAAACATCATCAGATTTTCACACAAGTCCTAAAAGTAGATAAAGAGAACCCAGTTAAACAAATGAGACAAAAATATTATCCTTGGTCATTTATTTATTGAGGGAAATGATCCAATATTACATATGTGAGTGGCAAAAGTATGTGAAGGAGATTTCTGAGGACCTCAGAAAAAGCCTTGTTGATGCTCATCAGGCTGGAAAAGGTTACAAAACCATCTCTAAAGAGTTTGGACCCCACCAATCCACAGTCAGACAGATTGTATACAAATGGAGGAAATTCAAGACCATTGTTACCCTCCCCAGGAGTGGTCAACCAACAAAGATCACTCCAAGAGCAAGGCACGTAATAGTCAGCGAGGTCACAAAGGACCCCAGGGTAACTTCTAAGCAACTGAAGGCCTCTCTCACATTGGCTAATGTTAATGTTCATGAGTCCACCATCAGGAGAACACTGAACAACAATGGTGTGTATAGCAGAGTTGCAAGGAGAAAGCCACTGCTCTCCAAAAAGAACATTGCTGCTCATCTGCAGTTTGCTAAAGATCATGTGGACAAGCCAGAAGGCTATTGGGAAAATGTTTTGTGGACAGATGAGACCAAAATAGAACTTTTTGGTTTAAATGAGAAGTGCTATGTTTGGAGAAAGGAAAACACTGCATTCCAGCATAAGAACCTTATCCCATCTGTGAAAAATGGTGGTGGTAGTATCATGGTTTGGGCCTGGTTTGCTGTATCTAGGCCAGGATGGCTTGCCATCATTGATGGAACAATGAATTCTGAATTATACCAGCAAATTCTAGAGGAAAATGTCAGGACATCTGTCCATGAACTAAATCTCAAAAGAAAGTGAGTTATGCAGCAAGACAATGACCCGAAGCACACAAGTCGTTCTACCAAAGAATGGTTAAAGAAGAATAAAGTTAATGTTTTGGGTTGGCCAAGTCAAAGTCCTGACCTTAATCCAATTGAAATGTTGTGGAAGGACCTGAAGTGAGCAGTTCATGTGAGGAAACCTACCAACATCCCAGAATTGAAGCTGTTCTGTATGGAGGAATGGGCGAAAATTCCTCCAAGCCAGTGTGCAGGACTGATCAACAGTTATGGTAAATGTTTAGTTGCAGTTATTGCTGCACAAGGGGGTCACACCAGATACTGAAAGCAAAGTTTCACATACTTTTGCCACTCACAGCTATGTAATATTGGATAATTTTCCTCAATAAATACATGACCAAGTGTAATATTTTTGTCTCATTTGTTTAACTGGGTTCTCTTTATCTATTTTTAGGACTTGTGTGAAAATCTGATGATGTTTTAGGTCATATTTATGCAGAAATACAGAAAATTCTAAAGGGTTCACAAACTTTCAAGCACCACTGTAAGATTAAGTGGAGGGAAAGGAGGGTTCTGCTCAGGCAGTAGAACAGTGGATAAGAACTCTTTACTCTTGCACAGCCTTGTGTAGGATCATGGAAGTACTCTAATCCAGTTTGCATTAGAGCCCTGCACTCCCGCGGGACCTGACGCAAAGCAGTGCAGCGCGGGACAAATTTTGAAAGCTCATTGCGGGCGTGGGTGGGAGGGGGAGTGCACAGTGTGGGAGCGGGCAGGAGAGGTGATAAGCTGCAGTCCCGCTAACTAAAAACGTGTTTAAAATAAAATTTATAAATTATTAATTTATGTCTATCATATATAATTTGTGCTGGATATTTTATTTGGCATTAATAAAAACATTTTAAGATGGCTAAATTTGCGGATGTGGTCTAATCTCGCGTACGTTTCCGATTCCTTTCCGCTCTCAGTGCTTAGTTTCACCTAACCAACTTTGTCTGAAGGTGTCAACTGCACTCAACATGGCGAACGGAATGTCTCGATGTTTAAACATCTCAGTTGTTTGACGGTGTATCGCACAGATTGTTAAATTTAAAGCAAGAAATAGACAGTGTATAATCTGAGGAGCTGGTTGTGGTTGCGCAACACTTCATATGAGAGGAGAATGAAATAGCAGTTGGAATCATAATGCTACAGACTCAGAAGTGGGAGTGCGAGTGTGCAAAGCGAGAGCTGTCAATCAAAGCAAGAGCTGTCAATCATGAGCGCATGCAGCACTCAACTTGGAATGTGTCAGCAGAATGTCAGAGTCTAAACAATAAACTTACAATAAACCTAACAATGCCACCTATAAATACACAACATGTAGCTCTACATAATGTTATCTGTGCCATCTCACAGCAGTTTGCTTAGCTATTTTTAATCAGGGCAAATAGCCTTATAGCCAAAACTAGTATATGATGCTTTAATTTATGGAGATGCCTTTTGTTTACAAATGATTTCCAAATGAGGGTGTGGCAGAGGGGGCGTGGTCAAGTGCCGGTCTGTGACAGGAGGGTGGAGTTGGGGAAGGTAAGTGGCAGAATCGCTTCACCTGAGTGTAATTAACCTGTGTTTGTGTGTGTTCTCCCCAGTAAAACACACCCTATTTAAGGAGGGAGAGTGAGAGCGGAGGGAAGCTCGCCAAGAGGAGATTCACGAGTGTGTGTGTGAGAATCTCAGTGTGTTTTGTGTATGCCCGACTGAAAAGTGCGGGAATAAAAGCGCACTATTTAATCCTGATCTCTGTCCTGCCGTCTTCTGTGCTCCACCCACACATTAAACTCGCTACAGAGGTGCTGAAACCCGGGACGGTGGAGCACCTGTCCAGCAGCCCCATGGAATCCTCCCCGTTCGCGGACTTGGTCCACGCCCTCGCCACGGCTCAGCAGAGCCAGCACCAGGCACTCGTCACGCTCCGGAAGGAGCAGGAGCGCCACTTTGAAGCCCTGGTGCTGGCTCAACAGGAAGACCGAGAGGCGTTCCGGCACCTCCTCGCGTCGGCGGGGTCCACCAGCGGCCCGGCCGCGGGCCCATCTCCCCTCACTTTGACCAAGATTGGCCCGCAGGACGACCCCGAGGCTTTCATGGCGTTGTTCGAGCAGGTCGCCGAAGCCTCGGGGTGGCCGATGGAGCAGTGCGCGGCACGCCTCCTCCCCCTCCTGATGGGAGAGGCGCAGTTAGCTGCACTACAGCTCCCCACCGACCGCCGGCTGGCCTACGCCGACCTTCGCCGGGCTGTCCTCCAGCGCGTGGGGCGAACGCCGGAGCAGCAGCGCCAGCGCTTCCGCGCGCTGCGAATGGAGGAAGTCGGCAGCCCGTTCGCGTTCGGCCAGCAGCTCCGGGACTCCTGCTGGCGGTGGCTGAGGGCCAAAGATCGCGACGCCAAGGGAATCATCGACCAGGTGGCGCTGGAACAGTTCATCGCCCGCCTACCCACCGGAACCGTGGAGTGGGTCCAGTGCCACCGCCCGGTGTCGCTGGATCAGGCCGTGGGACTGGCGGAGGATCATCTGGCGGCTGTCCCGGTGGCAGGACAATGGATGACGTCGTCTTCTCTCTCCTCTTCTCTCTCTCTCTCTCTTCCCCCTCCTCCCGTGTCCCATCCTCACCCCATTCCCCCACCATGGAGGCGGGGGCCGGCTCCATCCCAGCCGGCCCGCCGCACCCGTGGTGCCCTCCCGTTTCTCCCTTCTGTGTCTGTCTCTCCCCCCCCTCAGGTAAGTGACCCTCAAAACACAGCTGCAGGGGGGAGGCCCGGGCCGGTTTGCTGGCGCTGCGGGGAACCGGGCCACCTGCAGCATCAGTGTGCAGCGATGGAGGTGGGGGCGGTGGTGCGGATCCCCGACGTGCCAGAGGCTGCCCTCGATCGGCCCGGAGCGTATCGCATACCGGTAAGTGTACAAGGGGCGACATATCAGGTGTTGGTGGATTCGGGTTGCAATCAGACCTCGATCCGCCAAAGCCTGGTGCAAGACGAGGCATTGGGGGGAGCACAAGGGGTGAAGGTGTTGTGTGTGCACGGGGATATTCACAGCTACCCGTTGGTGTCAGTCCACATACATTTCAGAGGGGAAAAATCGATAGTGAAGGCGGCGGTTAATCCTCGCCTTACCCACTCTTTGATCTTGGGGACTGATTGGCCGGGATTTCGGGGGTTGATGGCATGCCTAGTAAAGAGTGGGTCCTGCCGGTTGTCAGGGGAGGGTCCCGGTGTCAATTTGACTGGAGCTGCGGTCGCAGAGCCGTCTACATCATCTCCGCGACAGAGTGAGGAGCCCCCGGCCCCTCCTCTTTCTATTGGGGAATCCCTCGCGGATTTCCCACTGGAACAATCGCGAGACGAGACTCTGCGACACGCATTTGACCAAGTGAGAGTAATCGATGGTCAAACGCTCCAGCCGAACGCCACCCCATCCTTTCCCTATTTTTCCAATTTGAAGGATAGGTTATACCGAGTGACGCAGGACACTCAGATGAAAGAGCGAGTCACCCAGTTGTTAATTCCAAAGAGCTGCCGGGAATTGGTATTCCAGGGGGCTCACTTTAATCCCATGGCAGGACACCTCGGGCAGGATAAGACACTCGCCCGGATAATGGCCCGATTCTATTGGCCAGGGATTCGCGGCGACGTCTGTAAGTGGTGTACGGCGTGCCGCGAATGCCAATTAGTAAATCCAGCGGCCATTCCAAAAGCACCCTTGCGCCCCCTACCATTAATCGAGACCCCGTTTGAAAGAATTGGGATGGATCTCGTCGGGCCATTAGATCGGTCAACACGAGGGTACCGCTTTATATTGGTTCTGGTGGACTATGCAACGCGATACCCGGAAGCGGTGCCTCTCCGCAATATCTCCGCACGTAGTATTGCAGAGGCCCTCTTCCACGTCATCTCCCGGGTCGGAATCCCGAAAGAGATTCTGACTGACCAAGGCACCTCATTTATGTCACGAACACTGAGCGAACTGTATGGGCTATTGGGTATTAAGCCGATCCGCACCAGCGTGTATCACCCACAGACGGACGGTTTAGTTGAACGGTTCAATCGCACCCTCAAGAATATTATCAAAAAATTTGTAAGTGAGGACGCACGAAACTGGGATAAATGGCTCGAACCCTTGTTGTTTGTAGTGCGAGAGGTCCCCCAAGCCTCCACGGGTTTCTCCCCGTTTGAATTATTGTATGGGCGTAAGCCGCGCGGCATCTTAGATGTACTGCGGGAAAATTGGGAAGAGGGACCTTCACAGAGCAAAAATGAAATTCACTACGTTATGGATCTGCGCGCAAAACTCCACACGCTCACCCACCTAACTCAGGAGAATTTGCGGCAGGCCCAGGAATGGCAAACCCGCCTGTACAACAAGGGCACGCACCTTAGAGAGTTCACTCCGGGAGATAAGGTACTCGTCCTGTTGCCCACGTCGAGCTCCAAATTAGTCGCCAAGTGGCAAGGGCCCTTTGAGGTCACACGGCGAGTCGGGGACGTCGACTATGAGGTTAGGCGAACAGACAGGGAGGGGGCACTACAGATCTACCACCTCAATCTGCTGAAACTCTGGAATGAGGAGGTCCCCGTGGCGTTGGTGTTGGTAGTTCTGGAGAAGGCGGAGCTGGGGCCGGAGGTCCAAAAAGGGTCATTGGCATCTCGCACCTCTCCGGTCCCCTGTGGAGACCACCTCTCCCTGACCCAACTCACGGGGGTCGCCCAGTTGCAGACCGAGTTTTCGGATGTGTTCTCGCCCCTGCCTGGTCGCACCAACCTCATAGAACACCACATAGAGACGCCCCTGGGGGTGGTAGTGCGTAGCCGTCCTTA
Organism: Neoarius graeffei; assembly: GCF_027579695.1. Lineage (NCBI taxonomy): Eukaryota > Metazoa > Chordata > Actinopteri > Siluriformes > Ariidae > Neoarius > Neoarius graeffei. Next base: position 108,370,888 of record NC_083574.1, on the reverse strand, counting down.
TAGATTACCCGAACACAAAAAAAAGGTGGTTTGGGAAGAACTTCAGGCCATGCTCGAAATGGGCATCGTCGAGGAGTCCCACAGTGACTGGCGCAGCCCGGTGGTCTTGGTTCCCAAGGCCAACGGCTCGGTCTGGTTCTGTGTGGACTATAGAAAAGTCAACGCGGTGTCTAAATTCGACGCGTACCCAATGCCTCGTATTGATGAGCTGCTCGATCGACTAGGCACGGCTCGCTTTTACTCGACACTGGATTTGACGAAGGGATATTGGCAGATCCCCTTGACTCCATTATCCTGGGAAAAAAACGGCCTTCTCCACACCGTTCGGCTTACACCAGTTCGTCACACTTCCGTTTGGGCTGTTTGGGGCGCCCGCTACGTTTCAGCGGCTGATGGACCGGGTCCTCCAGCCCCACGCCACCTATGCGGCCGCTTACTTAGATGACATCATCATTTATAGTAATGACTGGTAGCGGCACCTGCAACATCTGAGGGCCGTCCTTAGGTCGCTGAGGCGGGCGGGGCTCACGGCCAACCCGAAGAAGTGTGCGATTGGGCAGGTGGAAGTACGGTATCTGGGCTTCCCCTTGGGTAACGGGCAGGTGCATCCCCAAATTAATAAGACAGCAGCGATTGCGGCCTGCCCGAGGCCCAAGACCAAAAAGGGGGTGAGACAGTTCCTGGGGCTGGCTGGCTATTATCGTAGGTTTATACCTAATTATTCGGACGTCACCAGCCCGCTGACTGACCTCACTAAAAAGGGGGCACCAGATCCGGTCCAGTGGACGGAGCAGTGCCAGCGGGCTTTCTCTGAGGTAAAGGCTGCACTGTGTGGGGGGCCACTTTTGCACTCCCCTGACTTCTCTCTCCCTTTTTTGTTACAGACGGATGCGTCGGACAGAGGGCTGGGGGCCGTTTTGTCCCAGCAGGTGGGGGGAGAGGACCGCCCAGTGTTATATATCAGCCGAAAGCTGTCAGTGCGTGAGGGGTGCTACAGCACCATCGAGAAAGAGTGCCTGGCGATCGAGTGGGTGGTCCTCGCCCTCCGGTACTACCTGCTGGGGCGCTCTTTCACCCTCTGTTCGGACCACGCGCCCCTCCAATGGCTCCACCGCATGAAGGATGTCAACGCGCGGATCACCCGTTGGTATCTGGTGCTCCAACCTTTCAACTTCAAGGTGGTCCACAGGCCGGGGGCGCAGATGGTCGTGGCGGACTTCCTCTCCCGTCAAGGGGGGGGGAGTTGGCTGTGGGCCGGACGGGCGCCCGGCCTGAGTCGGGCGGTGGGGGTATGTGGCAGCGGGGGCATGGTCAAGCACCGGTCTGTGACAGGAGGGCGGAGTTGTGGAAGGTAAGTGGCAGAATCGCTTCACCTGAGTGTAATTAACCTGTGTTTGTGTGTGTTCTCCCCAGTAAAACGCGCCCTATTTAAGGAGGAAGAGTGAGAGCGGAGGGAAGCTCGCCGAGAGGAGATTCACGAGTGTGTGTGTGTGTGTGAGAATCTCAGTGTGTTTTGTGTATGCCCGACTGAAAAGTGCGGGAATAAAAGCGCACTATTTAATCCTGATCTCTGTCCTGCCGTCTTCTGTGCTCCACCCACACGTTAAACTCGCTACAGAGGAGTATTGCAATTTTATATTAGTCTAAATGAACATCTACACCAAGTTGCAAGCATCAGGGGAAGATTATGGATGCACCAAATTTGGCTTAACAGTCATTTAATGGTGAAATGCCCTTCGCACTTTCAGCCAACTTCGGGTTGTTTCTCTGAATTCTGACAATAAACGAGACCATCCGAACACATCTGAAAACATTTTGGTTTGAACTGTGTTGGTTCAAATCAACTTGGTTCAGACCAAATTGGTACTACAGCTTTGGGAAACAGTCATTTTTGGATGTTAGTTCAAACTTGCATCGTACCATATTGGTTTAATGCTAACTTGGTTGTTTGTTTGGGAAACGCACCCCTGAATGTGAGCTGTAGATATTTATGCTCAAATCCACTCAAAGTAGGGGGCGGGGCACCATCACGCTGTGTCTTTAAATTATATTAATTTCTTATAGGCCTACATGTATTTCCTAGAATGTAAATGTGAGGAGTGACACATAAGGTATGTGCAATGTACAATATTCTTAATATCCACTGTAGATTTTGGTAGGTGTGTTGGGTATCTCTGTAAAGCCTCGGCTGCGCATGCCTCCTGGCAATGCGCACCCTTGCTGCGTGTGCTAGGTGAAGGATCGGTCAGTGGAGAGCTCAGCTAAGCTCAGCATGTTTAATTCCCCAAGCCAATGACAAGAACTTTCGTGAGAAATAACACGAACGTCTGCATCCGGGATTTGCGGGCGGGAGCAGGACAAAATATGGCAGGCGCGGGCGGGAGAGGGACTGAAAATCATAATTCTTTGTGGGAGAGGGTGGGACCAGGACTGCACAATGCGGGAGCGGGCGGGAGCGGGACTGAAAATTCTGTCCCGCGCAGACCTCTAGTTTGCATGTGTTTTGTGGATTTGGAGAAAGCCTATGATTGTGTAGCTTGACATTTGTTATGGGAGGTACTGCAGGAGTATGCAGGGTATCTGGGTCACTACTTTGTGCATGCTATTTGCAGATGATATTCTCTTGGCACCAACTGAAACAGGGCTCTGCTGGAGAGAGATTAGCTTGTGAATGGCTGAAGGTCTTCACAAACAAATGGACGGACAGACGGATGAACAGGTGGGCAGGTGGACAGACTAATGGATGGTAAATATATACTTTCTGCAACTTAGAGAAGCAAGTTTCCACAAATGTATGACCTGCTCTTCAGAGGTATTAATTTGCACATGGTCTCCATTCCTGAAGTCACTTTTGGATTGCAGTGATGCATTCACAAATTTACAATAACTCCACCCACTATGCTACAATTTATAACTAGAAAATCCACAAATTACCTAAAATCATACAAGATTTGATATTTCGCTCATGTGATAAACACAGATATTTTATAATTCAGGACCCAAGCAGAGGAATTATCATCTGCACCTTCATACAAGTCTCTCTGTAGTTGTACAATGATCCATATATTACATCACAAACTTCAGAGTCTGTGATGCACCAACAGGAGACTGGAGTGCGCCGCTAGCAGAGGAGCTAAATCGCTTCTTTGCTCACTTTGAAACATCTCAGCAGCAATCATCTGCTCCTGCCCTGCCCCCACCACCACACAGTTCCTACACCACTCCTTTCACTGTACAGGAGCACGATGTCAGACAGGTGCTCCTGGCAGTGAACCCCAAGAAAGCTGCTGGCCCAGATGGTGTACCTGGTAAGGTGCTCAGAGCATGCGCCCACCAGCTCGCCCCTACCTTCACCAGGATCTTTAACCTCTCCCTGGCTCAAGCAGTCATCCTGCCCTGCCTAAAATTGCCTAAAATCGGCAACAATAATCCCAGTGCCGAAGAAGTCTCCCGTCACCAGCCTGAATGATTACTGTCCTGTGGCCCTCACCCCGGTAATCATGAAGTGCTTCGAGAGACTAATTCTTCAGCACATCAAGGACCACCTCCCCCCAGACTTCAACCCCTACCAGTTCACATATCGCACAAATAGATCCACAGAGGACGCCATCGCCGTAGCTCTCCACTCTGCACTAAACCACCTGGAGCAGCAGCAGAGCTATGTCTGCATACTCTTTGTAGATTATAGTTCAGCTTTTAATACAATAATCCCGGACATCCTTATTAGAAAACTGGACACTCTCGGCCTCCCCCCCCCCCGACATGTGCCTGGATAAAGGACTTTCTTACTAACTGGCCCCAGACTGCGAGACTTGGCCCCCACTTCTCCTCCACCCGCACGTTGAGCACCGGCTCTCCACAGGGCTGTGTGCTGAGCCCCCTCCTGTACTGCCTCTACACCCACGACTGTAGTTCGACCCACAACAACAACCTTGTCGTCAAGTTTGCTGACAACACCACAGTGGTCAGACTCATCTCAAAAGGAGCCGAGGCAGCCTACAGAGAGGAGGTCCTGAAGTTGGCAGCCTGGTGTTCAGAAAATAACCTCGCTCTGAACACCAGGAAAACCAAAGAGCTCATTGTTGACTTCAGGAAGCACAGCACCGACCTAGCCCCCCTCTACATCAACAGCGTGTATGTGGAGAGGGTCCACACCTTCCAGTTTCTCGGCATCCTCATCTCCACTGACATTTCCTGGTCAGTAAATATTACAGCAGTCATTAAGAAGGCTCAGCAGCGGCTACACTTTCTGAGAGTCCTCAGGAAGTACAACCTAAATGCCAACCTGCTGCTGACCTTCTACCGCTCATCCATCGAGAGCCTGCTGATGTACTGTATTACAGTATGGTACGGCAGCTGCACTGCTGTAGACAGGGAGAGGCTCCAGAGGGTAGTTAAGGCAGCACAGAAGATCATTGGCTGCCCTCTCCCCTCCCTGATGGACATTTACACCTCCCGCTGCCTTAGCAGAGCTAAGCACATTATCAAGGACAGCTCCCACCCTGGCTTTGATCTGTTCAACCTGTTGCCCTCAGGGAGGCGCTACAGATGCATCAGGACAAAGACAAACCGATTCAAAAACAGCTTCTTTCCAAAAGCCATAACCGCCCTGAACTCGGATACGCTCTGACTTTATAGTTTATTTATTTTACTAAGTGACTCTCCTCGTGCAGTAATTTATAATGTGCAGTACTTTATAAGGTGACTCTCTCTGTGCAATACTTTTATAATGTGCAATACCTCACTCCATAATGTGAAACACAACACATTCACCTCACCTCTGGACTGTGCACCTTACACACAACACGTACACCTCAGGACTGTGCACCTTACACACAGCACATACACCTCAGGACTGTGCACCTTACCTTGCAATACTTCATAAATGTGTAAAATTTAATTTTATTTTATAATGTGACTCTCTCGTGCAATAATTTATAATGTGACTCTCTCTGTGCAATACTTTATATGTGCAATACCTCATTCCATAATGTGTAACACAACACATACACCTCAGGATTGTGCACCTTACCCCCCCCTTTTTTTCCTTTCCTCTCTCTCTCTCTCTCTACATGCTGTTTGCACTATTATTGGAGATGCTTTAATCTCATTGTACATGTGTATAGTGACAATAAAGGCATTCTATTCCATTCTATTCTATTCTATTCTATTCTATTCTATTTTATATTACTCTGTACAAAGTATTGACTACATCTCCATCAGTAGAAAGGAGATATATATATATATATATATATATATATATATATATATATATATATATATATATATATATATATATATATATATATGTTAGCTGTTTCTCTTTATCTGACAAGTTGCAGGGCATCACACAGAGAGAGAGAGAGAGAGAGAGAGAGAGAGAGAGAGAGAGAGATTGTCCTGTATCCCAAACAACTCTTTTTGCTTCCTTTGTTTTTTCTATTCTTTTATGTTCTCTGTGTGTGTGTGTGTGTGTGTGTGTGTGTGTGTGTGTGTGTGTGTGTGTGTGTGTGTGTGTGTGTGTGTGCGCGCATGGGTGCCACTGGGGGGGAAAGGTTAGAACAATTCTAGGGGCCCAGCACTGCCATGGGGCCCTTTAAAGGGCTGATAATATGCTTTTAATGATTTTAATAAGACTTTTGAAATAACAACAATGCAATATTCCATCTGGTAAAATGAGCTAATTAAACAAGGTTGTCTATTTCTTGAGTTCTTCAACATATTGTCATTTAACCCTCCCCCTTTTGCGAAATGGTACGGTCCAGTTCTGGTAGAAGCGCGATGCATTAAATCTGTGTGCTGATCAGTGCAACGCTACTTGCTGCTGTGTCGCGGTGCAGCAGCCAGCCAGCCAGCAGTGGAGTGCGTACAGTCTATGATCACTAAATATGAAGAGTGGCTGTCAAAAACGTAAAGAAAGGCAGCTGAAAGCTGAGAGGGACCGGAGAGGCAGGCAACTGGTCACTCAGTTTTTCCCAAAGAAAGATAGCTATTGCTCACGTGTGTTCAAAATATTAGCGAATGGTAAATGAACAGTATGAACGTGGTTGGATTAGCCTATCAAGAGAACACTTTTACAGTTTGTACAGTGACATTTTTTTCCATTTTAATAACTGAACTTACTTGTGTGATAAACAAGATGAAATATTACGTTATGCTGGTGCTAATAACTAGTGCTAATAACCAGTTTCAGAACTAATGGGGTGCCCTAAATATGCACAGATTCAGCCTCAGGGGGACCTCTGCCCTACCAAACCACTGAACCCCCCTTTGGAGAAGGAGGTAAGCAGCAAATTGCACCAGAATTAGTCACGGACCAGCTTTCATCTAGTCCCTGGTAGGTTAATACATAAAATGTGATAACAAAGTCACAAACTCAAGGTCCATGGGCTATCAAAAGTCAAATAATGACAATAGTGCAATTGTGATGAGGGTGGGCAAAGTTGGGGGGCCCAAAATTCTAATCTTTCATGGGGCCCAAAATTTCTGGCGGCGCCCCTGTGTGTGTGTGTGTGTGTGTGTGTGTGTGTGTGTGTGTGTGTGTGTGTGTGTGTGTGATTAATGCATCTACATAACAATTACAGACAGGAGCAGTAAGTTCTCCAGCCAGAGAACCATCATGGTAAAATAAAAAGAGACAATTCACACATTCAGAGACTGAAGTTACCTAAAACCCATTTTCTCTCCTGTCTCAGCTCAATAGAAAGGATCACTCCTACCAGGACAACAAGCCCACACAAGAACCAACAGGCTTATTTCTCTGTGATAACAATCAAGTCAGTTTATTTGTATTGCACTTTTACCGTAACAACAGACATTGTCACAAAGCAGCTTGATGGAAAAATTAAAGGCTTTAAACATATGAACTCATTTTATCCTTCATAAATTTATTTATCCCTGATAAGCAATCCTGAGGTGATGGTTATAGTGTCTGTAATACCATGTTGTAAATAATAACTGCTCTCTGTACCTATTAAAGTGATGTTAACTCCCTATGTGTTTGCACATGCACAGTGTTACTTCCAGGAAAATAAAGGTAATGGAGAAACATGCTGTTGTTTTGGTTAATTCTGATGTATTTTGATGGTAAAACACTACAGCTGGTGATGAGGATGGACATCAAAGCTTTGCCGATGTTTGACTGTGCAGATATGGACAATAGTTCTGCTCAATGGAAGCAATGGCTCCATGCATTTGAAGTATATGTAAAAGGTAAAGGCATGACTGATGCTGAACAAAAGAAGGCATTGTTGCTTCACATGGCCGGAATGGAAACACAGGATATTTTCTTTATGCTACCAGAGATTGAGGGAGACAGAGATGTGTATAAGAAAGTGAAGAAAGATCTGTTCCATACAAGAGACACATCTTTAGCAACATGGCACAGATGCAATCGGAAACTGTTGATCAGTTCATGACACGGTTGAAAGCGAAAGCCAAGACATGTGACTTTGGCAATACAGAGAAGAAAGAGGAACAAATAAGGGATCAAGTAATAGAGAAGTGTTTATTTCATTGGCTTAGGAGGAAGCTGTTAGAAAGAGGTGGTGAGTTAACGCTAAAACAGCTGACGAACATTGCCAGGATTCACGAGGATAGTGAGAGACAAGCAAGCAGTATTGAAGGACTTAGCACCAGTGTAGACAAGATAACAGTGAGTAAAAAGCCTTCTCAATCAAAGTATTGGAAAGACAGTTACTCACCAACCATGGTAGAATGTTTTAGCTGTGGTCACATAGGTCACATGGCAAAAGGTTCCAAATGCCCAGCTAAAGACAAAAAGAGCAGGCACTGTCAAATGATGGGACACTTTGAAAAGAAGTGTAAAACCAAATTGAGTTGAATCAAGTGTTCAAAGGAAGGCAAAGGGTCATCTGTAAGACAGGTACATGAAGAACAGCCATTAGGGGCCACAAGTGATGATGATGAATATGCGTTCAATGTCGGGTACCCGAGTGACAATGGAAAAGTTCATGTCAATGTAGGTGGTGTGGAAATGTCCATGCTGATTGACTTGGGTGTGACCTGCAACATTGTGGACTGCAATACATGGGAATACCTGAAAGACAGAAAGATTGCATGTTCTTCAAGTAAGTTGTGGCAGCAGGGGCATGGTCAAGCGCCAGTCTGTGACAGGAAGGCGGAGTCAGGGAAGGTAAGTGGCAGAATCACTACACCTGATGCCAATTAACCTGTTTGTGTGTGTCTTCCTAGTGACCGCGCCCTATTTAAAGAGGGAGAGCAGAGAGCAGAGGAGCTCATCCCCAAGCAAGACACCGGTTGCGTGGGTGTGTCTGTTGGGTTATGATTGTTAGACTGAAAAGTGTGGCAATAAAGCCTTATTATAAACCTGATCTCTGTCCTGCCGTCCTCTGTGCTCCACCCACTCATACCAAACCGCTACAGTGGTGCTGAAACCTGGAACGTAGTGGAGCGCAGCAGCCGATCAGCCCCATGGAGTCCTCCCCATTCGCCGACCTGGTCCACGCCCTCGCCACGGCCCAGCAAAGCCAGCACCAGGTGCTAGTCACCCTCCGAAAGGAACAAGAACGGCACTTCGAGGCCCTGGTGCTGGCCCAGCAAGAAGATCGAGAGGCGTTCCGGCACCTCCTCGTGTTGGCGGGGTCCACCAGCGCTCCCACCATGGGCCCGTCCCCCCTCACCGTAACCAAGATGGGTCCGCAGGATGACCCCGAGGCTTTTATCACACTCTTCGAGCAAGTCGCAGAGGCCTCGGGGTGGCCGATGGAGCAGCGCGCAGCGCGCCTCCTCCCCCTGCTAACAGGAGAGGCACAGCTGGCCACGCTACAGCTCCCCGCCGACCTACGCGGACCTCTGCCGGGCTGTCCTCCAGCACGTGGGGCGCACCCCGGAGCAGCAGCGCCAGCGCTTCCGCGCTTTGCACTTGGAGGAAGTCAGCCGGCCATTCGCATTTGGTCAGCAGCTCCGGGACGCCTGCTGGCGGTGGCCGAGGGCCAACAACCGTGACGCCGAGGAGATCGTCAATCAGGTGGTGCTGGAGCAGTTCATCGCGCGCTTGCCGACAGGAACCACGGACTGGGTCCAGTGCCACCGCCCGGCGTCACTGAATCAGGCCATAGAGCTGGCGGAGGACCATTTGGTGGCTGTTCCGGCGGCAGGACAGCAGACAGCCTCTTCTCTCCTCTTCTCTCTCTCCCCCTCCTCCTGTGTCCCGTCCTCGCCCTATTCCCCCACCGTGTAGGCGGGGGCTGGCACCACCCCAGCTGGCCCGCCGCACCCGCGGTGCCCTACCATTTCTCCCTTCTGTGTCTGTCTCTCCCCCCCCTCAGGTGAGTGAGCCCCCGAACACCGGTGCAGAGAGGAAGCCCGGGCTGGTTTGCTGGCGCTGCGGGGAACCGGGCCACCTCCAACAGCAGTGCACGGCAATGGAGGTGGGCACGGTGGTTCGGATCCCCGACACGCCAGAAGCCGCACTCGATCGGGCCGGAGCATATCGCATACTGGTGAGTATTCAAGGGGATACATATCAGGCGTTGGTGGATTCTGGTTGTAATCAGACCTCAATTCACCAAAGCCTGGTGCAAAACGAGGCATTGGGGGGAGCACAGGGGGTGAAGGTGTTGTGTGTGCACGGGGACATTCAAAGCTACCCTTTGGTGTCAGTCCACATTTTTTTCCAAGGGGAAAAATTTATAGTTAAGGCGGCAGTTAATCCTCGTCTTACCCACTCTTTAATTTTGGGGACTGATTAGCTGGGATTTCGGGATTTAATGACACACTTAGTAAAGAGTGGGTCCTGCCATTTAACAGGGGGAGGTCCTGGTGTCGCTTTGGCGGGAGCAGCTGTCACAGAGCCGTCTACGTCATCTCCGCGTCAGAGTGAGGAGCCGCCGGCCCCTCCTCTCTCTATTGGGGAATCCCTCGCAGATTTCCCATTAGAGCAGTCACGAGACGAGACTCTGCGACATGCGTTTGACCAAGTGAGAGTAATCGATGGTCACATGCTCCAGCCGAACGCCACCCCGTCCTTCCCCTACTTCACAATTATGAAGGATAGGTTATACCGAGTGACGCAAGACACTCAAACTAAAGAGCGAGTCACGCAACTTTTAATTCCAAAGAGCCGCCGGGAATTGGTATTCCAGGTGGCTCACTTTAATCCCATGGCTGGACACTTAGGTCAGGATAAGACACTAGCTCGAATAATGGCCCGATTCTATTGGCCGGGGATTCGCGGCGATGTTTGTAGGTGGTGTACGGCGTGCCGCGAATGCCAGTTAGTAAATCCAGCGGCCATTCCAAAAACGCCTTTTTGCCCTCTACTGTTAATCGAGACCCCGTTCAAAAGGATTGGAATGGATCTCGTCGGGCAATTAGATCGGTCAGCACGAGGGTACCGCTTTATATTAGTTCTGGTGGACTATGCAACGTGATACCGGAAGCAGTGCCTCTGCGCAATATCTCAGCACGCAGTATTGCTGAGGTGCTCTTCCACGTTATCTCCCGAGTTGGAATCCCGAAAGAGATTCTGACTGATCAAGGCACCACATTCATGTCACGGACACTGCGCGAACTGTATGGGTTATTGGGGATTAAGCCGATCCGCACCAGTGTGTATCACCCACAAACAGACGGTTTAGTGGAACGGTTCAATCGCACCCTCAAGAATATCATTAAAAAATTCATAAGTGCGGACGAATATAATTGGGATAAGTGGCTCGAGCCCTTGTTGTTTTCAGTGCGAGAGGTCCCCCAAGCCTCCACGGGGTTCTCCCCATTTGAATTATTATATAGGTGTAAGCCGCGTGGCATTCTAGACGTGCTGCAGGAAAATTGGGAGGAGGGACCTTTGCAAAGTAAGAACGAAATTCAATACGTTATGGACCTGCGCACAAAACTCCACACGCTCACCCACCTAACCCAGGAGAATTTGCGGCAGGCCCAAGAACGGCAAGCCCGCCTGTACAACAAGGGTACGCGCCTTAGGGAGTTCACACCGGGAGATAAGGTACTCGTACTGTTGCCCACGTCGAGCTCCAAATTGATCCCCAAGTGGCAAAGACCCTTTGAGGTCGCACGGCGAGTCAGGGATGTTGACTATGAGGTGAGGCGAACGGACAGGGGTGGGGTGCTACAGATTTACCACCTCAATCTGCTTAAACTCTGGAATGAGGAGGTCCCCGTGATGTTGGTGTCGGTGGTTCCGGAGAAGGTGGAGCTGGGGCTAGAGGTTCAAAAAGGGGCATTGCCATCACGTACCTCTCCGGTCCCCTGTGGAGACCACCTCTCCCCGACCCAACTCACGGAGGTCGCCCAGTTGCAGACCGAGTTTTCGGATGTGTTCTCACCCCTGCCCAGTTGCACTAACCTCATAGAACACCACATAGAGATGCCCCCGGGGGTGGTAGTGCGTAGCTGCCCTTACAGGCTACCCGAACACAAAAAAAAAGGTGATTCAGGAAGAACTTGTGACCATGCTCGAAATGGGCATCGTCGAGGAGTCCCACAGTGACTGGAGCAGCCCGGTGGTCTTGGTACCCAAGGCCGACGGGTCGGTCCGGTTCTGTGTGGACTATAGAAAAGTCAACGCGGTGTCTAAATTCGACACGTACCCAATGCCTCGTATTGATGAGTTGCTCGATCGACTCGGCACAGCTCACTTTTATTCGACACTGGATTTGATGAAGGGATATTGGCAGATCCCCTTGACTCCACTATCCCGAGAAAAAACGGCCTTTTCCACACCGTTTGGTTTACACCAGTTCGTCACACTTCTGTTTGGGCTGTTTGGGGCGCCCACTACATTTCAGTGGCTGATGGACAGGGTCCTCCGCCCCCACGCCACCTATGCGGCCGCCTATCTCAACAACATCATCGTGTATAGTAATGACTGGCTGAGGCACCTCAAACATCTAAGGGCCATACTTAGGTGCTGAGGCGAGCGGGTCTCACAGCCAACGCGAAGAAGTGTGCGATTGGGCAGGTGGAAGTACGGTATCTGGGCTTCCACTTGGGCAACGGGCAGGTGCATCCCCAAATTAACAAGACCGCAGCAATTGCGGCCTGCCCGAGGCCCAAGACCAAAAAGGGGGTGAGACAGTTCCTGGGGCTGGCTGGCTATTATTGTAGGTTTATACCTAATTATTCGGATGTCACCAGCCCGCTGATTGATCTCACTAAAAAGGGGGCACCAGATCCGGTCCAGTGGATGGAGCAATTCCAGCAGGCTTTTTCTGAGGTAAAGGCTGCACTGTGTGTGGGGCCACTTTTACACTCCCCTGACTTTTCTCTCCCCTTTATGTTGCAGACCGATGCGTCAGACAGGGGGCTGGGGGCGGTTTTGTCCCAGGAGGGGGAGGGGGAGGACTGCCCCGTCCTGTACATCAGCAGGAAGCTGTCGGTGCATGAGGGGCGCTACAGCACCATAGAGAAAGAGTGTCTGGCCATCAAGTGGGCGGTCCTCGCCCTCTGGTACTACCTGCTGGGGCGCCCTTTCACCCTCTGTTCAGACCACGCGCCCCTCCAATGGCTCCACCACATGAAGGATGCCAATGCGCGGATCACCCGTTGGTATCTGGCACTCCAACCCTTTAATTTCAAGGTGGTCCACAGGCCAGGGGCGCAGATGGTCATGGCGGACTTCCTCTCCCGTCAAGGGGGGGGGAGTCGGCTGCAAGCCGGATGGCCGCCCGGCCTGAGTCGGGCGGTGGGGGTATGTGGCAGCGGGGGCGTGGTCAAGCACCGGTCTGTGACAGGAGGGCGGAGTCAGGGAAGGTAAGTGGCAGAATCACTACACCTGATGCCAATTAACCTGTGTTTGTGTGTGTCTTCCCAGTGATCGCACCCTATTTAAAGAGGGAGAGCAGAGAGCAGAGGAGCTCATCCCCAAGCTAGACGCCGGTTGCGTGGGTGTGTCTGTTGGGTTACGATTGTTAGACTGAAAAGTGTGGCAATAAAGCCTTATTATAAACCTGATCTCTGTCCTGCCGTCCTCTGTGCTCCACCCACTCATACCGAACCGCTACATAAGTCTACAAAGAACATTTTTGCATATGGGAGTGAGCAACCCTTGAATGTGGCTGGCAGTTTTCACACAGTGGTCCAGTTTGGAGATACTAGCCTGAACAATACAGAATTCCTTATTTTTGAAGGGAAAGGACAATCCTTGCTTGGAAGAGAGACTGCTATTGCTCTGGATGTAGTGAATTTTGGACCTGAAGCATTGGTCAACACTGAATGTTGACACAAGCAGCTATGCACAGAAATTTCCCAAATTGTCTGATGGTGTTGGGAAATACAAAAACTTCCAGTTACATATTCCAATCAACAAGGATGTTCCACCTGTTGCACAGCCAGTGAGATGAGTTTTGTATCATCTGAGAGCCAAGCTGGATGACAAGCTGGAACTTGAGCGTACCAGACTCATCGAAAAGTGCAAGGGACCAATTGTCAAGTCAAGTCAAGTTTATTGTATAGCGCTTTTAACAATAAACATTGTCGTAAAGCAGCTTTACAGAATTTGAACAACTTAAAATATGAGCTAATTTCATCCCTAATCTATCCCCAATGGGTGGGTGTCACCATTAGTGTGTGTTCCAAAAGCAAATTCAGAGGAGGGCCGAGTGTGTGTGGACATGAGATGGGCTAATGAAGCTGTGATTCGTGAGCAACATCCTATACCCACCATTGAAGAAGTGATGCAAGAGCTGAACAAAAGTAGTGTTTTCAGTAAGCTTGATCTGCATTGGGATTATCATCAGATAGAACTGGACAATGAATCAAGGGAGATAACCACTTTTAGTACACACAGGGGCTTATACCACTATAAACAGTTAATGTTTGATATTAGTTGTGCACCAGAGATGTACCAAAAGCTTATTAAGCAACTGTTAAGTAGTTGTGTAGGTGTTCACAATATTCTAGATGACATAATTGTACATGGTGCTAGTGTAGAAAGCACAATGAGAGGTTAAGCAGTGTGTTAAAAGTCTTTAATGACAATGGGTTAACCTTAAATAAAGACATACCGTATTTTCTGGGCTATAGAGCGCACCTGTATATAAGCCGCATCCGCTCTATTTAAAAAAAAAAGATATACAAGCCACACCAGGCTATAAGCCGCAGATATCTATGTTGAAAAATTAGATATTTACTGCATGTACAGAACGATTTTGTACTGTAAATGTACATGTATGTACCTGAACAGATTCTTTCCGAACAGTGCCTTTTAACACGGCAGCAACTTTGCTGATTAAAACGGAACAGAACCAAGAGAAAATAACCGGTATTTATTTACCTTCATTTCTCCTGTGTTTGAAACCACAAGTCACTTTAATCATCTTCGCTGAAACCCATGAAGTCGTCTTCTTCAGTGTCGGAGTTGAACAGCCTCAGAAGCGCTTCGTCACATCTGTCTCCATCAGTCTCGCTCTCCGTGTCACTGTCATCCTCCAGTGAAGTTAGCTCTGAAGGTGCGCCGCTCTCTTCGCGTAGCAGTCCAGCCTTTCGGAACCCGTTGGTGATGGTGGATTCTTTCACAGCAGTCCACACTGTTAGGATCCACTGACAGACATCAGAAAAGGATGCTTTTCGCATGCGGCCAGTTTTTGTGAAAGACTTCTCACCACTTGTCATCCAAGTCTCCCACTCAACCCGGAGTGCAGCTTTAAATGCCCGATTCACACTGATGTCAAGTGGCTGCAAATACTTTGTTGTACCTCCAGGAATCACAGCTGGAATGGAGTTTGTTTTCTTGATCGCTGCTTTCACAGAATCTGTGATGTGGGCCCTCATGCTATCCAAAACAAGCAGTGCTTTTTTCTGGTGAAAAAATCCTCCCGGGCGCTTACCGTAGCACTCTGTTAACCATTCATTCATTAGGCCTTCCATCATCCACCCTTTGGTGTTAACTTTGACCACTATGCCTTTCGGGAGTTGTTCTTTCGGCATAGTTATGCGCTTAAAAATCACCATTGGTGGAAGTTTTTGTCCGGATGCCATGCATGCCAGAACGCAGGTGAAGTGCGTCTTCTCGTAGCCTGTTGTTTTCAACAACATGGATGATGCACCTGTCTTGTTAACAGTCTTGGTCAGTGGCAGATCAAACGTCAAAGGGACTTCATCCATATTTATGATGTCGTCTGGTCCGATGGAGTTTTCTTGTATCTTTGTTTCAACGAATTTGTGGAAGTTTTCAATTTTTTCCTGATAGTCAGGGGGGAGTTGCTGACAGAGAGTGGTCCGTGCCCTAATGGACAGGTTTTTACGTCTCATAAATCTGAAACACCATGACGGCCCAGCTTTGAAATCTTCAATATTCATTTCGCGGGCGATTGTTTCGGCTTTCAGTCAGATCTGTATAGTGGATACACCTTGGCCATCTGCTCTCTGTGTGTTCACCCAGTCCTCCAGGACATTTTCAAGTTCAGGCCACCTGCTTTTATGTCCTCTGAAAGCTTTTCTCGACTTTTGGCATTGCATGAGCTCTTCCTGCTGCCGCCTCCAACGTCTCACCATAGATTCATTGACGCTAAGCTTGCGTGCAGCAGCACGGTTTCCTTCCTAGATAGCAAACTCGATGGCCTTCAACTTAAAACTTGCATCATACGAACTTCTTCGTGTGGTTTCCATGATGAAGGGGCGAGGATTTGAAAATAATTACCAGTTAGTAATTTGTCGTGCGTGTTCTATCTGCTAAAGATCTGCTAATTCTTCTTTGCATTGATTTTTCGTCGATCTTATTTTTGATTCTACTTCTGGTTAGAGTGCCCCTAGCGGTGGAAGAAAAATCCACAGAATAGCCGCACCTTTGTATAAGCCGCATGGTTCAAAACCTAGGAAAAAAGTAGCGGCTTATAGTCCAGAAAATACAGTACGTCAGTTTGGGGTCAAGAATTTGGTCTTTATGGGACACCTCTTGTCTGATCGTGGAGTAGGGCCATCTGAAAGCAAAGTCACTGCAGTCTTGAATGCTCGTGAACTGGAAAACATGACTGAGGTTAAAAGTTTCTTAGGTCTAGTTACCTACGGTTCTTGGTTCATTCCCAATTTTGCTACCATCTCAGCACCTTTAAGGGAGCTGACAAAGAAAAATCTTCCATTTATTTGGGGGGATGAGCAGCAAAAGTCATTTGATCAGCTGAAGAAACTGTTGTCTTCTGCTGAAGTACTTGGTTACTATGATATTGAGGCAGAAACCAAGGTCATTGCCAATGCAAGTCTGATAGGGTTAGGTGCAGCATTGGTTCAGAAACAAAAAGGAGAGTTCCATGTTATTTGCTATGCAAGTAGATCTTTGAGTGACATTGAACGTAGGTACTCTCAAACTGAAAAGGAGGCATTAGCTCTAGTTTGGGCATGTGAGCAGTTTCACTCGTATTTGTATGGTACAAAATTTGAATTGCTTACAGATCATAAGCCATTAGAGTTTATATACTCTCCAAGATCAAAATCTAGTGTGCAAATCGAGCGATGGGTACTTAGGCTGTAACCCTGTGATCACAAGGTTCACCATATTCCCGGCAAACAGAACATTGCTGATGTTTGTCTAAGCCATTGAGCACATCTGTAAATGAGTCACGTGGAAAGAATATGGCCAAAGAGTACACTAGGTTTATAGCAAAAGTAGCTACTCCAGTCACAATGTCTACAAAAGAGCTTGAGTGTGTGTCAGAAAATTATCCCGAGCTAGACGCGATAAGGAAATGTCTTTTGACTGGAACTTGGCACAAGTTAGAATATAAAGAGTATTTTCCAGTGCGTACAGAGTTAAGCACAATAGGCAAATGTGTTCTCCATGGAACAAGACTTATAGAATAGAATACCTTTATTGTCACTATACACATGTACAATGAGATTAAAGCATCTCCAATAACAGCGCAAACAGTGTGGGGAGAGAGAGAAAGAGGAAGGAGGGGAAAAAAGGGGGGGGTGTAAGGGAGGTAAGGTGCACAGTCTGAGGTGTATGTGTTGTGTTACACATTATGGAGTGAGGTATTGCACATAAAGTATTGCACAGAGACAGTCACATTATAAATTATTACACGAGAGAGTCACATTATAAGATAAAATATTACACATTATGAAGTATTGCAAGGTAAGGTAAGGTGCACAGATTTGAGGTGTATGTGCTGTGTGTAAGGTGCACAGACTTGAGGTCTATGTGCTGT
Source organism: Neoarius graeffei (assembly GCF_027579695.1). Classification (NCBI taxonomy): domain Eukaryota; kingdom Metazoa; phylum Chordata; class Actinopteri; order Siluriformes; family Ariidae; genus Neoarius; species Neoarius graeffei. Next base: position 108,353,738 of record NC_083574.1, on the reverse strand, counting down.
GTGTAAGGTGCACAGTCCTGAGGTGAATGTGTTGTGTGTAAGGTGCACAGTCCTGAGGTGTATGTTGTAGGTGTAATTAATGATTTTGTGTATTTAGGATTGGATAAGTGATCAATCTTTAATAATTACATGAAATCAGTCTCATTAAATTTGAAGGTTAATAATTAAAATGAATCAATCCTATTGAATCATTTAATTTGACTCATTTGAATTGAATCATACCATGGAATCAGTCTCATTTGAATCGTTTGAAGTGAATCATTCAGTGAATCGAATCAGTGAATCGTTTAGTGAATCAGTGAATCATTTAGTGAATCATACCATTAATCCTGGTACTTAACAATAAATTACCAGACAGCTAAAATGGTATCTTCCAAATTATTATTGATCACTTACCATATTACATAAATCGTCTACTCCTTTGAATTATTCGGGAGATTGGGCAACTTCAAAATATCGAAACAGCAGATGAATACACACAGCTTTGATAATAAATGAATTTATTATACAAAGATCAAAAATGGATAATCAGTTGGAATATATACAGTGAGGTGTGTGTATATGAATGTGTGTGTGTGTGTGTGTGTGTGTGTGTGTGCGTGTGCGTGTGTGTGCGAAAGAGAGGGAGAGAGAGAGAGAGAGACACCTTGGGTCTCTCTTGAGAGGGTTGGCTCTTGTGGCTAACTCCACGTGTTTGTGGGGGGAGGAGTTAAGGCTCAAGGAATTTTGTCCATGCAAGGATGAGCCAGGGTGTGTGGAATGTTTATCTGATGGGTTGATATATATCAGGCCTGCTGGGCACGTCTTTTCTAAGTAACAAAAGAATTCCACACTCATAAAATTATCAAACCCCCTGAAATCTTAATAAGGTCAACATGTGTGTTGAGGAGATTGAGGATTTTAGTAAAAGAATAAGAGAGAGAGAGACATGCACAAACTTATGGATTAACCAATTTTAAATCAACAAACAAATGATAGAGAACCAAAATTCAGTGTATACACTTCATTTAACTTCAGATAACTTCACATTAAGTGAATAACTAATTCCTAAGACTTAAACTTCTTTTTGCCCAATGCCTGTTCTTACTGCAAAAAGTCTCGTCTTCTGTAGGAGCAGAGTCTGTGTAGAAATGGCAGGCTGGAGAGGTTGTGTGGAAGCGCTTTGGTGGAGGAGAGAGAGAGAGAGCGGTTGCTCTGAGGTTTTCTTTGAAGATCTTCGTAGCTCGTGAGAAGAAAGTTCTGATCAGACAGGGTTAGGACGGTCCAGCTGCTCCCAACACCAATAAAACTGCCTATTTGGTTGCAGTCTAGTACGTACTGAAAGAATAACTGAAAAAAAACGGTTTATAACTCACTTGAGTTAAAGCGCGCACGTTTCCGGAGTCCACCGTGATCAAGGGTGGATAGAAGGAGGAGAACGTTCTAAGACGTGTTTCTTGCACGAAAGAGTCATGGTTTCGGACGGTCCGATGGTGAGCGTCCCTCTATGGTCTGTTCTCCGCTGAGTCCAGACACCAGAGACAAAGAAAATGGTGTATTCCAAGCACTTTTGAATCTCATGGAGGTGATGTAAGTGATCCCGCCCAGGCATGATGTAGTCAACGCGGAAGTGGGCTGGGAGTTGTAGTTCTTAGACAAAAGATGGCGCATGATACCTACAATGTATTGTGTGTAAGGTACACAGTCCTGAGGTGTATGTGTTGTGTGTAAGGTGCACAGTCCTGAGGTGAATGTATTGCGTTTCACATTATGGAGTGAGGTATTGCACATTATAAAAGTATTGCATAGAGAGAGTCACCTTATAAAGTACTGCACATTATAAATTAGTAAATAGTAAAATAAATAGACTATAAAGTCAGAGCATATCCGAGTTCAGGGCGGTTATGGCTTTTGGAAAGAAGCTGTTTTTTAATCGCTTTATCTTTGTCCTGATGCACCTGTAGTGCCTCCCTGAGGGCAACAGGTCAAACAGATCAAAGCCAGGGTGGGAGCTGTCCTTGATAATGTTCTTAGCTCTGCTAAGGCAAGGCAAGTTTATTTATATAGCACATTTCATACACAGTGGCAGTTCAATGTGCTTTACAGAAGTAAAAGCAAAACAGTAAACAATAGAAAATAAAATTACATAAAATAAATGGGGAAGAAAATTAATAAGAATTAAACAATAGTAGAAATAAAATAATAAAATGAGATAAAAGTTCAATTTAAAAAATTGAACTAAGGCAGCGGGAGGTGTAAATGTCCGTCAAGGAGGGGAGAGGGCAGCCAATGATCTTCTGTGCTGCCTTAACTACCCTCTGGAGTCTCTCCCTGTCTACAGCAGTGCAGCTGCCGTACCATACTGTAATACAATACGTCAGCAGGCTCTCGATGGATGAGCGGTAGAAGGTCAGCAGCAGGTTGGAGTTTAGGTTGTACTTCCTGAGGACTCTCAGGAAGTGTAGCTGCTGCTGAGCCTTCTTAATGACTGCTGTAATGTTTGCTGACCAGGAGATGTCAGCGGAGATGAGGACGCCGAGAAACCAGAAGGTGTGGACCCTCTCCACATACACATTGTTGATGTAGAGGGGGCTAGGTCAGTGCTGTGCTTCCTCAAGTCAATAATGAGCTCTTTGGTTTTCTTGGTGTTCAGAGCGAGGTTATTTTATGAACACCAGTCTGCCAACTTTAGGACCTCCTCGCTGTAGGCTGCCTCGTCTCCCTTTGAGATGAGTCTGACCACTGTGGTGTCATCAGCAAACTTGATGATAAGGTTGTTGTTGTTGTGGGTCGGACTACAGTCGTGGGTGTAGAGGCAGTACAGGAGGGGGTTCAGTGCACAGCCCTGTGGAAAGCTCAACGTGTGGGTGGAGGAGAAGTGGGGGCCAAGTCTCACAGTCTGGGGCCGGTTAGTTAGAAAGTCCTTTATCCAGGCACATGTGAGAGGGGGGAGGCCGAGAGTGTCCAGTTTACTGATAAGGATGTCCGGGATTATTGTGTTGAAAGCAGAACTGTAATCCACAAAGAGTATGCGGACGTAGCTCTGCTGCTGCTCCAGGTGGTTCAGCACAGATTGTAGAGCTATGGTGATGGCATCCTCTGTGGATCTGTTCGCATGATATGAGAACTGGTAGGGGTCGAAGTCTGGGGGGAGGTGGTCCTTGATGTGCTGAAGAACTAGTCTCTCAAAGCACTTCATGATTACCGGAGTGAGGGCCACAGGACGGTAGTCATTCAGGCTGGTGACGGGAGACTTCTTTGGCACTGGGATTATTGTAGCTGATTTTAGGCAGGGCGGGATGACTGCCTGAGCCAGGGAGAGGTTAAAGATCCTGGTGAAGGTAGGGGCGAGCTGGTGGGCACATGCTCTGAGCACCTTACCAGGTACTCCATCTGGGCCGGCAGCTTTCTTGGGGATCACTGCCAGGAGCACCCATCTGACATCGTGCTCCTGTACAGTGAATGGGGTGATGTACGAACTGTGTGGTGGTAGGGGCAGGGCTGAAGCAGATGAGTGCTGCTGAGAGGTTTCAAAGCAAGCAAAGAAGCAATTTAGCTCCTCTGCCAGCCGCACACTCCAGTCTCCTGTTGACGCATCACAGTCCCTGAAGTTCATGATGTCTTGTATGCCCCGCTACACCTCCTGTATGTTGTTGCTGGACAGGTGGGACTCTATACGCAGCCTATGGTCCGCCTTGGGTTTTTTAATTTCTCTTTTCAGATCAGCTCGAGTGGCACTGTACAGAGCTCTGTCACCTGACCTGAAGACAGCGTTGCGAGCCCTGAGGAGTGAGGGGACCTGGCTGGTCATCCAGAGTTTCTGGTTTGGGAAGACCCAGATGTTTTTATTCACGGTCACATTTCCGATACAGAACTTGATAAAGTCCAGTACCGTTCCTGTGAATGTCTCCAGCTCCTGGTGTTCAAATAAGTCTCAATCTGTCCATTTAAAGCAGTCCTGTAGTTTGGAGAGTGCGTTGTCAGGCCAGGTTGTGATGGTCCTTGTGGTGGGCCTGGCTCTGCATCTGAGGGGGGTGTAGGCTGGGGAGAGCAGGAGGGAAAGATGGTCTGACTGGCCGAGTTCGGGGAGGGGTATGGCTCTGTACGTGTGCTTGATGGAGTAAACATAATCCAGAGTGTTCTCCCCTCTAGTAGAACACTTAACATGGTAAAACTTTGGCAGGGTTAGGGTTAGGGTTACTGTGTAATCAGAAAATGTACTTCTAGCTGCATGTGGTCCTAGCACAAGTACTTCAGTCTTGTCAGAGTTAAGCAGAAGGAAATTAATAAGCATCCAGTGTCTAATGTCCTTTACACATTCCTCAATTCTATTTAGCTGGTGTCTCTCATCAGGTTTTGCAGAAACATACAACTGTGTGTCATCAGCATAACATTGGAAACTAATACAATGTTTACGAATAATATCATCCAGAGGTAACATATATAGAGAAAAAAGCAGTGGACCCAAGACAGAACCTTGTGGAACACCAAACTTTACCTCAGTATGTCTAGAAATATCACCATTTATATCAACATACTGATAACGATCAGTTAAATAAGAGCTGAGACAGGAGAGGGCTGTTCTCTTAACTCCCACAACATTTTCTAGTCTATCCAGAAGAATGGAATGATCAATGGTATCAAATGTTGCACTAAGGTCAAGCAACACAAGCAGCGAGACACAGCCCTGATCAGACGCCAACAGTAGGTCGTTTACTACTTTAACCAGAGCTGTTTCTGTGCTGTGATTAGGTCTAAATCCTGGCTGATACATTTCATGGATGTTATTCCTATGTAAATATGAACATAACTGCTGTGCCACAGCTTTTTCAAGGATCTTGGAGATAAAGGGGAGGTTTGATATTGGCCTATAAAACAAACTGATAGCAATCAGTTAAATAAGACCCAAGCCAGGAGAAGGCCATTCCTTTAACGCTAATGATATTTTCTAGTCTTTCAAGGACAACAGTATGATCAATAGTGTCAAAAGCTGGACTAAGGTAAAATGAGCACACACACATACTCAGCAGTTGGGGGTTGGGTGCCTTGTTTCCTCTCATATATGGACTCATCAAGATTCACAAGGAAGGAGCTCCACTCAGACCTATCATCAGCAGTATAAACTCTGTCTCCTATAACATTGCCAAACACCTAGCCACCATCCTGGCTCCGCTTGTTGGGAAAATGCCACATCACGCCAAAAACTCCCAAGATTTTGCTACTAAAGTTGCAGACCTCAAACTAGACTCAGATGAAACCATGGTTTCCTACAATGTCACTTCTTTTTTCACCTGCATTCCCACCACAAAAACAATCAAATCTGTTAGAAAACAACTCCTTCAAGACAGCACCTTACTGGATAGAACAAACCTCACCACGGACCAGATTTGCACCCTGCTTGACCTCTGCCTGACTACCACTTATTTCCAGTTTAATGAAAGTTTCTACAGACAGAAGCATGGATGCACCATGGGCTGACTGGTGTCCCATTTTGTGGCCAATCTCTACATGGAGGAAGTGGGACATAAAGCCTTGACCACTTTTTCAGGAGTTACTCCCAGCCACTGGTTCAGATATGTGGATGACACCTGGGTTAAAATCAAAACCCGTGAGGTGGAAGCCTTCTCTAAGAACATCAATGCAGTGGATATCAACATCAATTTCACCCAGGAGGATGTCAGTGGGAATAATCTAGCCTTCTTGGATTGTGATGTACACATTAGACAAGACAGAAGCCTTAGCATCGAGGTCTACCAGAAACCCACACACACAGACCAGTACCTACTCTTCGACTCACACCACCCACTGGAACAGAAATTGGGGGTCATTAGGACCTTGCAACACAGGGATCAGAACATTCCTACAATGGTAGAGGGAAAAGTGAAGGAGCAGAATCACATCAAGAAAGCACTTCAGAACTGCGGGTATCCCAACTGGTCTTTTTTCAAGAGCAGAAAAAGGAACATAACGGACAAGGAGGATAACAGGAAAAAATGCAAAACCATTGTCATTCCCTACATTTCTGGCCTATCTGAGAAACTCAGGAGAATCTTCTACAAACACAACATTCCGGTGCATTTCAGACCCAGTAACACCCTGAAGCAGAAACTGGTCCACCCTAAGGACAGAATAGCCAGACACAAACAGGACAATGTAGTGTATGCAATTCAGTGCAGTGACGTGGGGAAACAAACTCATATATTGGGGAAACAAAACAACCGCTTTACAGGCGCATGGCTCAACACAGGAGAGCCAGTTCCTCAGGCCAGGACTCTGCTGTCTATATTCATCTTAACAACAAAGGACACTCATTTCAGGATTGCAATGTATGCATTTTAGCCAGAAGGGATTGTTGGTATGAGCGAGGAATTAAAGAAGACATTTTTGTCAACCTGGAATGGCCATCACTGAACAGAGGTGGTGGTCTAAGACATCATTTATCAGCCACCTACAATGCAGTCCTTAGCATACTTCCCAGACAACTGAATGCACACCAAAACCCAGCTGTTTTCAGTGACTCACAGGAGGACAGAGAGAACCAACAATTCATTGATCACCCCAACGACTCTCTAGGCCATTCACACCCAGCACCCAGTGACCCACACCAACAGGATGACTCAAGGACACCTTAGGATTGCTTTTCATCCATGAGAGGATAAATACCTGATACTCCCTATTAGTCAGACAGAACTGAAGAAGTCTTTCGGATGAGAGGTGAAACATCTTCAAGAATCTTCAAGCAAGTCCAGTTGCTCCTTTTACCATGCACAGTTTACTATAACCTGGATGACTGAAAATCTTCACAGACTTGTTCAAGAGCACTTCAGCTGTGGATTTTCCTGCTGGTCCTGTAAATCAAGTCAGTGACCCTTTGAGCCCAAGGCTGCTTCTCTAACCTGTAGGCCCCTATGTCAGTTAGGTTCATAGCTAACCAAAACATGGTACTGGAACACAATTAAGTAATAAAGTTGAAGTTCATCAGCATAATAGTAGAAGCTAATAACATGTTTACAGCACAACTGTATTGCTAAAGCTACACTGGAGTGGTTCAAAGGGAAACATGTAAATGTCTTGGAATGGCCTAGTCAAAGCCCAGACCTCAATCCAATTGAGAATCTGTGGCATAACTTGAAGATTGCTGTACACCAACACAACCCATCTAACTTGAAGGAGTTGGAGCAGTTTTGCCTTGAGGAATGGGCAAACATCCCAGTGGCTAGATGTGCTAAGCTAATAGAGACATACCCCAAGAGACTTGTAGTTGGAACTGCAGCAAAAGGTGGCTCTACAAAGTATTGATTTTAGGGGTGAATACCTATGCACACTCCAGATTTCTGTTTTCTTTATCTTAATTATTGTTTGTTTCACAATAAAACAACAATTTTCACCTTTAAAGTGGTAGGCATGTTGTGTAAATCAAATGTTGCCAATCCCCCAAAAATTCATTTTAATTCCAGCTTGTAATGCGACAAAACAGGACAAACACAAATGGGGATGAATACTTTTGCAAGACACTGTACATCTTCACGAAGTAAAGGAAATAAATCATGCTTTTTGTCATGTGCTTTCTGCATCTTCTTTCTTTTCACCCCATCATATTGATTGCAGTTATCGACAAAGTCTCAGTCCGCCTCTTCTTTTTTTTTTAAAGTTGAAATTGAATTTTTCAGGATACTATATTCTTTAGACAAATTTGTTGCTTTCTCACCGTGCTATAGATGGTCCATCATATGTGTATGAGTATCAAATAAGGAGGCGGATGAGAGATGTAACTGCAGGAAGAGTGTTTATTTAAAAATGGGCAGGCAAATAGTTCAAGGTAAGACAAAAGAAATGGTTGAGCAAGGCACAAACAGAATATCAAAGATAATCACAAAGGCAAAGTGCAAAATACAAAAGTGAGTCAAAACCCGTCAATCAATCCACAGCACAAAGGCTTCGTAACATGAGACACTCGGTACAGCACATATAATTTGTCTGTGTGTTTAGGGAGTCCTTATAAGCACACGATGTGATTGTGCTCTAATACAGAACAGGTGCATGGTATTTAGTTCTAATGGTGCCGTATGCACATTGGCGCAACAATGAGTAGCCATGACACAATGCTTACAGATTAAGGACTCAAGTAAAACTGCTTCTAACTCATAAAATAAAGTCCTTTTAAGGGATTTGTTGAAGTCAATGATTGCCATTCTTGACAATTGTTAGTGATTGACACCAGAGCTAAGCTAGTTAAGCCTTTGTTTTTTGCTGTTATGTATTGTTAATTTTACTGCAGATTTCATGACTCATGTCTCTGGTGCAACCACTCTGGCTATTCTCTGGACTGCTCATCTCATGCACTGTCCTGTCACTCCCAAAGCAGAGAACATTCACCACACAGACTGTGCAGGAAACCCTCTGCACCTGATCTCCACTGAAAAATTCCAAGCTTGCCAATTTTTCCTCCTGCACTCTGTTAGTAGTGGTTCATACTTGGCCTTCTTTCTTTCATGGGCTTCCCCACATCTCTCCTCCCATGGGACTGTCAATTCAGTGACTATAATCTTCTTGGTTTCAGATAACCATAGAACCATATCCAGCCTGAAATTTGTTGACCCATCTCTGGTAATGTGAGTCTCTGCACCCCAGGCCTCCTCACCCAACATCAGTGACTAACCTCACGAATGCTCTTGTAGCTGAATGAACACACATCCCTACAGCCACACCCCAAAATTTAATGGAATGCCTTCCCAGAAGAATGAAGCGTATTATAACAGCAAACAAGGAATAAATCTGAAACGGGATGATCAGCAACCACATCTGGGTATAATGTCAGATGTCCACAAACTCCTAGCTGTTTAGAGTACATATTTGTTATCTCAACAAGCGTCTTTGCTTTGCTCCTGCTTGCTCTTTAATTTTTACCTTTTTCACCTAATTTCCACTATTTCTTCATTTTATTTTTCACCTTTAAAAGATAAGTTAGCTTAGATAGTAAGAAGAACACTGAACGGGAAACTTCAGTGGTTATTTGCTTAAGAGGCTAAAATAAAAAACTGGCAACAACCGAACAGCAAATCATCTTGACATTGGATTAAAATAAAATGCCAGGGGGCAAAAAATCCAGGAGATCCTGCAGAAAATGCACAGAACTAGAGCAGAGGATTTCCATCCTGGAATCAAAGATTGATGCCCTGCCAAAGACAGATGAACTAAGAGAGATATCTCACGAAAGGAGTACAGAAACAGTGGCTGAGAATGCAGAGATTGCACCCTGACAGGCCGATTGTTAGGACTGGGACTGTTTTGGCCTCTAGAGGCCACTGTTATTTCCTTTGTTTGGTCATGTTTGTTTTGGCCTCTAGAGGTCGCCTCTGTGTTTTGTGTTTGTTTTATTGCCTGTTTCCTGCCCCGCCCTGTCCTTAATTAGTTTGTGTATTTATACCCCTGAGTTCAGTCCTCGTCATGGAGTCTTTGTGCTATGTTTAGCTCCAGTTACCTCTGTACTGTGTTCTTTGTCTTTTTGGTTTTGCACTTTGCTTTTCTTTTTGGACTTTTTGGACTTAGTATTTACTGTTTTTTGGATCTTCTGAGCGTTGGTATTTTTGCCTTTTCTCTTCTGTTTTTTTGGCTTTTGTTTTGACTTTGAACTTTTTGGATATTTTTTTATTTTTCCCTTCATCTTCTGAGCGTTTTGGATTATTTCTTTTTGGACTGTATATATTGTAAATAAACTTTTTGATACTTTTCTACTTCCACCTCACGCCTCTGCATTTGCGTCATCCTCCTGGTGGCCTAGTGGGGGTTTGCTGGATTATCACACCAGCGAATCAGGTTCGAATCCCAGCAAAACCCTAACACCGATGGCATTGCAGATCGAGTGGATGAATACATCGATCTAACAGAGCAAAATGTGAGTACAGAAAACTGGCACACGATGGGTGGCAGGCCCAAAAATAAAAACAGAAGAGTAATTACCTCAACACCAGTTCGTTCTGATACTATGCAACCCATGCTCCACAGTCATGCTATTAGAAATAGAGCCAGGTCTATAAACTACAATAGGATTTACAGTCCTATGGAAAATACACAGCCCATAAGGCTTCAGAAAAAAATTTGAATGCCTCAGGGATGTGGAAGTGGAATTTTCAGGCGGACAAGCACAACATAGAAAGAGATCGCACCACAACCGAAGAGCTGTGGGAAGAGGCAAAAAGCAGCTTGTAACACCACCTGATCCCACAACCCTTGTTCTTGGTGATTCCACTGTAAGCCATTTAAAAGGACTTTGGATGATTATTTGCTGCCTTCCAAATGCATCCATCTCTGACACCAAAGACAGCATTTTGAAACTCATGTCCGAGCATAAAACTATCAAATGTATTGTTGTGCATGTGGGAGCAAATGATGTTTTCAGAGAACAGCCGTTTGTCCAAGATGATTTCAGAAAACTTTTTTCTGACCTTTATAAGACTAGAATGCAATCTTTTATCAGTGGCCCACTCCCTGCAAGGGGAAGTTTTGCATTTACTAGACTCTTCAGTCTTAACATCTGGCTTGGAAAAACTTGTTTTTCATTTGGTATGAACATAGACAATTTTAACCTTTTCTGGAATCGCAGAGAATTCTTCAGGCCAAATAGCACTGAACTCAGCCGGATTGGGACCAAAGTTTTGGCTGATCACTACAGCCTCTCTCTCCAGCATGCATTCTTTTCTCAGCCAACAGTGGGCAGAACTGCTAAGTGCTCACAGACTGACCCAGTTACAGATATCAACAAAACCTCTGCAAAGCCAAAACAACTACCCATGCAAGCACAGCAGAGATGCTTCAACAAGGGGACACAGCCATCTGGGGCAGACTGCCAAGAGCCATCTGGGGCAGACTGCCAAGGACATCAACAATCACATGGAGAATGTGAGCATGTTGTTAACAATGGGCAGGCACAGATATCTGCAATGCCCATCCAGATTGAGGACCTGACCAAAGACAATCATGCCAAGGCTGCATCATCCACATCTCGACCCCATGCAAGTATCACAGAGACAGTCATGGAGACACTCACAAAGACCTCACCAAAGTCCCAATCTCAGTCTCGCTCTTCTGACTTCATTGTATCATCCCCGTCTCCCCCCTGCATGGATTTCCCTAAAAGTATGCAGAGATTGCTGCCAATGGCTGCACTCTCTTTTTCCAGCCCAAATCATTCGCGACAAGCAGTGTACCCAGTTCATCGAAAACCAACCAACAGACTAAACTGTGTTCACCCAGGACTTTCAGCTGGCTACCAATCTTTTTCACCATCTAAAAAATACATGACATCTCCATTCCTTCCTTCTCCCAACCTCATGGAATATACAGAGAGTATTGTATGATGTGCTGTGGGTCCTTGCACAGGGTGTAGTTTTGAAAACAGGCTGGGACCCAGTATGCCTATGCCATTCTTAGATTAGGGATAAAATTAGCTCATGTTTTAAGTCGTTCAAATTCTGTAAAGCTGCTTTGCGACAATGTTTATTGTTAAAAGCGCTGTACAAATAAACTTGATTTGATTCTCTATTCCTGTGTTGATAAGAAATAGAAAACATAGAGCATATTTAACCCAGGGGGCAAACCAGTCTAGTCTCCTTCCTGTTTCAAAACAACATCAGAGTGCCCAAGCGGATATTACTTCTAGACTTTCTGTAAAGCTAGCTCTTCTGAACTTTAGATCACTTTCAAACAAGTCATTTTTAATTAATGATCTTATTTGCAAAAACAATCTTGTTTTTTTTGCTTCTAACTGAAACTTGGCTGGATCAAGCAAAGAGTGCTACCACCCTTATTGAAGCAGCTCCCCCAAATTTTAATTTCATGAGTGCTACCCGACATGGGAAAGGTGGCGGGATCGCAAATATATTCAAAGCCTCTTTTCAATGTAAACAGTCCTCACTTGGTGATTTTTACATCCTTTGAACACTTATGTGCACTTGTCACATGCTCTCCTAACATATTGTCATTAACTATTTACAGGCCTCCGAGACATTCAGCCAAAGTTTTTCTGAAAGAGTTTGGTGAACTGTTGTCAGTCATTTGCTTAGAGTTTGATTGTCTTATTATATCTGGGGATTTTAACTTGCATGTAGATAATCTTGAAAACACTTATGCCAGAGAACTACTTGCACTTATTGACAACTTCAACCTACTATAGTACAACATGTACAAGGGCCAACCCACTCTCGTGGTCATACCCTTGACCTCGTTATCACAAAGGGTCTTACTGTTTCTACTACTGTTGTTGACCTGGCCTTATCTGATCATTTCTGTGTTTCCTCTGATGTTTCTATGTCCCCTCACATTCCGAACAGCTCAATGACTATGGGTAGGAGAGTCATAAACTACATGTGTTCTCTTTGAGCAAGCTCTCTCACGGATCTCAACTAAAATGTCAGACTATGTAGACGACTTACTGGAAATTTTTAATTCAAATATGACCCAAATTATGGATGATATTGCTCCATTCAAAATCAAGAGTCAATGACAAGCAGAAAACACCATGGAAGCAATACCCAGCTGTTAAACTGCTAAAGAGAGAATGTAGGAAGACTGAAAGAAAATGGCACAAATCTAAACTTCACATCCATTATCAAATCCATAAAGAGATGCTTTGTAAATATAATTATGAAATTGGTAAAGCAAGACAGTCTTTCTTCTCCAACATCATCAACAGGAATATGAACAATACCCGTGTGATATTTTCAACAGTAGAGAAGCTAACTAATCCCCCACCACAATTCGCACCTGAACTTCTCTCAGTTAATAAATGCAATGAGTTTGCATCCTTCTTCAAAGGTAAAATTGATAAAATATGGCAGAATATTTCTCATAATATACCTCAGTTTCAAATAACTGAAAAGCTGCAATCACCAGTGACACAGACAGACAATTTCAACACAATGTCAGAATTTTGTTTGATTGATTACGAGACTCTTGAAAAAAACTGTACAAAATCTCAGTTCCTCAACATCTGAATTGGACATTCTGCCCACCAACTTTTTTAAGTCTGTTCTTCACCTCATAATTACAGATGTGCTTCAGATCATAAATACATCCCTAGAGACTGGCATTGTTCCTGTGTCCCTGAAAAAAGCCATTGTAAAGCCCCTACTTAAAAAGAATAATCTGGATGCTTCAGTATTGAACAACTACAGGCCAATATCAAATCTACCATTCATCGGGAAAATCCTTGAAAAAATTGTCTTCAATCAATTAACTGCCTTCTTGATATCAAACAGCTGTTTTGATAACTTTCAGTCAGGATTTCGTGCCAATCACAGCACTGAAACAGCACTGATTAAAGTTATAAATGGCATACGTCTTAATACTGATGCAGGCAAAACATCGGTCCTGGTGTTACTGGACCTCAGTGTAGCTTTTGATACTGTTGATCACAACATACTGCTTTGTCGACTTGAACACTGGGTTGGGTTGACTGGTAAAGTTATCAGTTGGTTAAAATCATACTTAGAAGCTTCTTTGTTACCATTGGAAATTGTACCTCAACATCAATGTCCTTGACCTGTGGTGTCCCCCAGGGGTCGATCCTTGGACCATTACTATTCAACCTTTATATGCTCCCACTTGGACAACTTATCAAGAACAACTCAATTTTGTATCACTGCTATGCAGATGACACCCAAATTTATTTTTATTTTATATTTATTATATCACCTAATGATTATGCCCCCCTTGAATGTCTCTACCAGTGTATCGACCAAATCAACAACTGGATGTCACACAATTTTCTTCAGCTGAACACAGATAAAACAGAAGTAATTCTATTTTGGGAAAAAAGATGAAAGACTCAGGATTACCACTATTCTTGACACAAAGGGGATTAAAATAAAAGATATGGTTAAAAATCTTGGTGTTTTCATTGACAGTGAGCTAAACTTTGACAGTCATATGAAAGCAATCACTAAATCGGCATTTTATCACCTAAAAAACATTTCCAAACTAAGAGGACTTATGTCAAAAAATTATCTGGAAAATGATCCCTCTAGTAGGGCTGACTACTGCAATGGCCTTTTCACAGGCCTGCCAAAAAAGACCATCAAACAACTTCAGCTGGTTCAAAATGCAGCGGCTAGGGTTCTCACACGAACAAAAAGAACAGAGCACATTACTCCAATTCTAAAGTCCCTTCACTGGCTTCCAGTAAGCTACAGAATTGACTTTAAAGCATTGTTGCTGGTGTACAAATCTCTAAATGGTACAGGGCCTAATTACCTCTCTGATATGTTGCAGCGGCCTAACCCAATAAGATCTACCAGATCGCAGCAGCAAAATTTACTGGTAAAACCTGTTGTTAAAACAAAGTGTGGTGAAGCAGCTTTTAGCTACTATGCAGTACAGCTATGGAACCAACTCCCAGAGGACATCAAAAATGCTCCTGCTGTTGGCAGCTTCAAATCTAGATTAAAGACCAAGCTGTTCTCAGATGCTTTCTGCTAACTGATAAATGTCATTATCTTTACATGTTTTAAACTTTACTTAACTTTTACAGTCTTTGCATGTTTTAAATTTTTACTTAACTTTTATTCTGCTGTTTTTTACTGAACTTTTACTTCATTTTATTACTTTATTTCTACTATTGCTTAATTTTCATATTTTTATTTTTCTCTCTTCCCCCTTTATTTTATGTAATTTTATTTTCTATTGTTTACTGTTTTGCCTTTACCTCTGCAAAGCACATTGAACTGCCACTGGGTATGAAATGCGCTATGTAAATAAACTTGCCTTGCCTTGCCTCCACATGACATTCTGTGGGATTCCTGTGTTCTGAGTGTGTAGATGAACTCTTTCTTGCAACAGTTTCTCACTTCATTGTTCCCATTACAACCAGTGATGCAAACAGGCATTATTTTAATGCCCATCTCTGTTGACCTGCATCCTCACAGGATGTGGGCCATGTGAAGATTTATGTTGCATGATGCAAATGATATTCAACACATGTTCCAATGTGAGTAATTGGACAACAAAACAAAAAGTCAACACAAAAATCCATTAATATTGTTGGGGTTCACCCAGTCGGAAATGGTCAACTTACTTCTCGGGACCCCCGCCCTCGTACCACCCAGAGCTCTGGGGGGGGGGGGGGGGTCAGTCGCCAAGAAAGACAGGAACCCCAATGTAGTTCACATCTTTATTCGCAAGTTCCCCCAATTGGACAAGAATACAGAGGGTTATTATATACTAGTGTTATCTGTGTGTAAATGACATTACTGTTTGATATCTATGTGTGTGTGCATGAATGTGTGTATGTGTGTGTCTATGTGAGTGAGTGACATCATTTTGATTGTGTGTGTGTGTGAGCAAGTCACATTTTAATTACATCACTGTTCTGATGGAATGTTCAGATGTATGTGTGTGTGTTTGACTTGCATGCAAGTGAGCAGCTTGATCTTGGGGCAGGTCAAATAATCTCCATCAGTGTGTGTGTGTGTAAATCATAACATGACATTTCTGATAATATGACATGATAGCAAGGTACAGACAGATTTTAAAGGTCTTTGCTTACGTACATCCCTTCAGGTCAGATATAACATAGGGCAATATGTACTTAAGATGGTGATGGAATTTTTAAACACAGATAATATGTCTAGTCTATGAAGTCAGAAATTAATGCCAAGTTAAATAGAAATAGTTTAAAAGATCTAAAAGCTAAAGGATGAAAAGATCATAAATTCTTAACACATGAATGTGTGTCTTGTGCCAAGTCAGCAAATTACACCTTGATTTCATCAATATGTAGTAAGACAATCATAAGCAAAATAACAAATAAGAATACGTCTTTAACAATCCTAAATTATATTCTGTAATTATAAAACTAACTTAAAACTATAAAACTAACTTAAATCATTGAATGCATCTTAGATCTAACAATTAAATCTAAATCACTGCCATAGTATATGCAATAGTCCAAAATAATAAAGGATCTTAAAAAGCTCTCCCATATACAGTCTTAACACTTTGTGCAGCAATAAGGCTAATACAAAACTATAAACTATAAAACTAACATAAATCACTTAATGCAGCTTTAAATCTAACATTAACGTTGGCTATGCAGCTGTGGGTGTGTGTGACATCATTGCAGACCTTGGCGCTGTTCAGACACATCTCTGATCAAAAATACACATTTCATATCAAATTAAACAAAATGTTCCCAAGCAATGTCCAGCCGAGACATAAGGTCATTTCAACTAAGAATATAATTTTGTCACAAATAAATTACTGCCTTCTTGGTCAAGAATAATACTTATATAAACCTACATATAAACCTACATAATAATAAAACCTAACAATCCCCCCCTTTGAAAATAGTATCACTATTATCAAATCCTAGGATTATATATGATCATATATGTGATTACATCGAGAATTAATCTTGAGTTAATCTTTGCCCTTCTTGACATATATAGGTGCTCAAAGGGCGGGCATGCCCAATCAGCCCTCTTCCCACCTCACCGGAGCTTAAAGAAACTCAAAGCCTCTTAATTCATCCCAAATACACACTACTTCCTTCAGAGTAATTTGTTCTAAAACAGTGAGGGAAAATGAAATTAGAAGGCATATCTACCTATAGTGAAAACAGAGTCCTGTAAGAATACAGAGTTTCAGAACATAGAGATGTGTAATAATAGTAGAAAACGGCATCAGATGAAAGACATAACACATTTGTGTGGTGTGCACTTGTGCAGTCCAGTTAGCAAATTGCCAGAAGATGTAGTCCAGCTCGAGCGGGTAACCCTGCTCCGAGCAATGAAGTGGTCCAGAAGGCTCGGGCGGGTAACCCTGCCCCAAGCAACAATGAAGTCATGAAACCCATGATGAGGACTGTCATGATTGTAGTGAGGATGATTGGTCCCAAACAGGGCACACGATCTCTTCCTCTCTTTGTTCACAACATCTTGAGGATTCTCAGTCAAATCTGTGTAGAGCTCAGAAATAGAGAGACAGAGAGAGAGAAAACAGAGACTGGAAAGGGACACAGAGAAAACGTTAGTAGCAAACTTGTCATTGTAACACAACTTTGTTATGGAGCCTTCTTCAATCGCGTGGCATGGATCCACTGTGGAAAAAGATCAGTTAAAACAGCAGTAAAAGTAATGGCGACTATGTCTGCAGGCCCACCATATCTAGGTTTTCCCAATTGTCCAAATCGTTACTTTAAAAAGTCACACCAGCACTTTGTCTCCAACTTGGAAGGGGTGTGTGGTGGGGATAATATTGTATTATTGACCTTGGTACAAGTTTTATGCAACTTATCTATAAGGGCTGCAGAATACTCATCCATATGCATTTTCAAATCAGAGGTACCCGGAGCCGGAGTTCCCTTCTTCCAGGGGAGAGGGAAAGGTCTTCCAAAAATAATTTCTTGGTGTCATGTGAATTTCAGCCAGAATGAATTATGGATTACAGAGCCAAACCTGTGTCTTGCATGGCCTTAATTAATTTGTCTTTCAATGTTCGATTAGTACGTTCTACAATACCAGAGGATTGAGGAATGTGAAAACACCAGTTTAGTTTAGAGATACTTACAAAGGTTTTGTGTGACTTTTGAGGTGAAACGGGTACCTTTGTCTGAGTCTATGGCATTTGAAACCCCATAACTATAACAATAATTATTGATTTCTTATTATTTTATTGTTATTTTATTGTTCTGCTTTTATTGTTTGTTTTTCTTTTTTACTGTCCAGTGTCCTTAGGTACCTTGAAAGGCACTTATAAATAAAATGTATTATTATTATTATTATAACTAAGTATTATTTCTTCTGCCAGAATACGAGTAACTACCTTTGTGTTCTCTCGAGAACAGGAAAAAACTTCTACCCATTTAGAGAATTTGTCCACAATCAAGATGACAAAAATCAAATGAGAAAGTAAGAGCGTATGCCTCATGCAGAATATCAGGCAGTGAACACACAGAGTAACCACAGAGGTATGATAAATATTATAAATTATAAAACAAGAACCGTTTAGAACAAGAACCACCAACAAAGAGTACTTCCCCCCCATCCCTAGAGGGCTGGAAGAGAGATCAGACCTGATACTAGTAGTATGTACAATTTTTAGACAGCCAATATCAATGTCATCCTGAGAGTTAAGGAGGCATGCGAGAGCGTGACCTACATTATCAAAAGACATGAATTTCAAGATTGTTAGTAGAACAGAGAATAAATAGTCATATGTTAATTTAATTATCAATTAAATTACTGATAAATTAATTTAATGGGTCTGTAAATTTTACAACACCTGTTTAACTTGATGTGACGAGTGCAAGATCAGTGGGTGAGACAAAACCAATTTTTCCGCATCTAAAACCATCAAAGCATATGCGGAGACAGCCCCCAGACACGCAGGTAAGCCTTGAGCAACAATGTCTAATGTTTTGGATAAAAACACACAATGATGCATTTCCCCCCCCCCCCCATGCTCCCCAGAGGCTGTGCCTTGGTGTTCACAGGCATAGAGGTGGAAGGGCTTGAAGTGATCAGGTAACCCCAGGGGCGGAACGAAGGGTGCTTTTGAGGGAGTGATAAGCGACCACCATAGTGTCAGTCCAGGTCAAAGGATGTTGCAGTGAATCATGATGAGAGATTGCAGAACGGAGAAGCTTGTCATATAAAGAGCAGTCAGGGATCCATTTTCTGACCCAGAAAAGACATCAGTGCATGTTTAGTTGCAGGGTATTTTGTGTCTAGAATGACAGCCTTGAGAAAGTTCAAAACTTCAAAAGTTCAAATACTTAAGTGTCCATGCAATATTGCAGCTTGGGCCTGAAAACCTTAAAGCCCTTGTGTGCCAGATGTTGGAGCAGGCGCAAGTGTCAGTGTCTTGGCAGATTTCTGGTGACTCAGCAGATACCAGAACACACAGACCACAGAGTCCTGAGGGAGGGAGAAGGTCACAGAGCATGTTATGAATTTGAATTCCAGCTGAAAAAAAACAGCAGGAGAGTCAATGAAACCTTGAGTCCAAACGCTATCTCCTCATGTGCATGAAAAAAAGGCAGAACAGAGATCATTAATGGAAAAACAGCAATGATGAGCAGGAACCTGTGATATTACAGAAGAAACAATCAATTCATTAAGCTTACGTAAATCTTGTGTAAAACACCAGGTACCATCAGGTTTAGGTACTGGATTGACAGGTGTATAGTACGAGCTGGTGCACAATCTCACCACACCTTGCTCGAGAAGAGACTGTAGGATGACATCGATCCAGAGAGAGAGGTACTGCTTAACATAAACAGGATGCACATGAATATTGAATCATATTTTGTGTAGTTTCATGTCAATTCCATTTAAGTTCCAGGTTGCAGTGCAACAAAATGCGGAAAGGTTCCAGGACAATGGATACTTATACAAGCCAATGTATCATAATCATGATAATTTATGATGTTTTTCCTTAATGTTTAAATAAAGATAAACCCAAGTCTCCGATTTATAAACACCACTGGAAGAAAAAAAATTCTCCCCTTTTTTTCAACATTCTTCAAGTAAACGTTTGTTAACTCTGTTTCTTGCTGAAAAAAAAATTATGGTTAACTAAATACATTAAAAGCCTATCCATTCCATATCCTCTGTGGTTTTTAAAGGCAAAAGTATGGAGGTTTAAAACTCAGCAAACAGTTAATGAGAATATTTCATATCAATAGTTAAACATGTTTAAGCTTAGCCTCATAAGGAGCAATAAGTTTAAAAAAAGAAAAGGAGATATAAAACAGGGCAACAATTTCACTGAATGTAATTTGAATAAAATTGAATAGCTGATAAGCACTTTTTGTTGGATTTGATATGTGACAGAGACTCAAAATACATTTTTAATTCAATTAACAGTATTAATGGGAATGAGAATTGGTTATCTTGGACATTTTGACTTTATGTATATGGAATTTACCTAGTAATATAAAGATATTACTTATTAAATTTATTATTGTGTGAGAAAGTGCCAAAAATAATGACTTTCTCTGCCCATTGCAGATTTCTGTGTGTCCTTGTCTGCTGTTCTTGCATGGGTGGTTTGTTTATATTATTGCTATCTGTAACAGTCTGGGAGCCTTATCTCAATGTTGACTGAGAAAGGAGACAGAGCATATTGCTACGGAGCAATTATTCAAAATATTATATTTATAATAGGACGACAATTATTAAAAAAATGTCAAAAATGAAGTAAAGAGCGGGTTAGCTCACTGTTGATCGAATTACATGTTTCCCAGACAAGACAAGTCCACATTTACTAAAACACATTAGAAACGGGAGTATATAGGATATTTAAGGTGCGTTCACCCCGGAAGCGTTCTCTTGCATCTTCTCGTGCAGAGCAGGTTTTCGAGTTATATTATTTTTCTAAGAGCAATTGCTGGAGTCTTGCAAACCCATAACAGGTTGGAGCTGCATTTTTTTCGCCCTCTTAAGACTGCGATTTGCCATTTGGTTAAGGTAAGAAACCGTTTATGAGCAAGTTCGCTGACTTCGGCAGCTAGCAACTTCTAATTATAAATTTCAGTTTTACCGCGATCATAGGGGTGTTTTCTCGCCTTGTAGCGATCTAATAAGTATCGTTTTGTTGCAAATATGACACTTATTTGGTGCTTGTGTGCGCTTATGATTCGCACTGTAGCTTGTTTACTTCAGCTGTTTGCTGAGTGAGTTCGCTCTGACTTCGGCAGATAGCAACTTCTAATTATAAATTTCAGTTTTACCGCGATCATGGGGTGTTTTCTCGCCTTGTAGCGATCTAATAAGTATTGTTTTGTTGCAAGTATGATACTTAATTGGTGCTTGTGTGCGCTCCTGATTCGCACTGTAGCTTGTTTACTTCAGCTGATTGCTGATTACCTAAACGCAGCTGGGTGAGCATGTTCGCTCCTGACTCCGCCACGGATATTTCATTTTGGTTGCTTGGCTCTGTATTGGTACTTCGACACTGCTTGTTTACCATCACCTAATCCATATTTAGGTAAGTAGAATAAACAGCGGTCATGTTTATGTGCGGATTGTCTCGAAGCTTTAAGGTAAGTAAAGTATTTTCAACTAAACCAGTTATGAGTGAGTTCGCTCGGACTTCGGCAGCCAGCAGCTTCTAATTATAAGTTTCACTGCGATCATATGGATATTTTCTCGCCTTGTAGTGAACTAATAAGTACAACCCCGATTCCAAAAAAGTTGGGACAAAGTACAAATTGTAAATAAAAACAGAATGCAATGATGTGGAAGTTTCAAAATTCCATATTTTATTCAGAATAGAACATAGATGACATATCAAATGTTTAAACTGAGAAAATGTATCATTTAAAGAGAAAAATTAGGTGATTTTAAATTTCATGACAACAACACCTCAAAAAAGTTGGGACAAGGCCATGTTTACCACTGTGAGACATCCCCTTTTCTCTTTACAACAGTCTGTAAACGTCTGGGGACTGAGGAGACAAGTTGCTCAAGTTTAGGGATAGGAATGTTAACCCATTCTTGTCTAATGTAGGATTCTAGTTGCTCAACTGTCTTAGGTCTTTTTTGTCGTATCTTCCGTTTTATGATGGCCCAAATGTTTTTTATGGATGAAAGATCTGGACAGCAGGCTGGCCAGTTCAGTACCCGGACCCTTCTTCTACACAGCCATGATGCTGTAATTGATGCAGTATGTGGTTTGGCATTGTCATGTTGGAAAATGCAAGGCCTTCCCTGAAAGAGACGTCGTCTGGATGGGAGCATATGTTGCTCTAGAACCTGGATATACCTTTCAGCATTGATGGTGTCTTTCCAGATGTGTAAGCTGCCCATGCCACACGCATTAATGCACCCCCATACCATCAGAGATGCAGGCTTCTGAACTGAGCGCTGATAACAACTTGGGTCGTCCTTCTCCTCTTTAGTCCGAATGACACGGCGTCCCTGATTTCCATAAAGAACTTCAAATTTTGATTCGTCTGACCACAGAACAGTTTTCCACTTTGCCACAGTCCATTTTAAATGAGCCTTGGCCCAGAGAAGACGTCTGCGCTTCTGGATCATGTTTAGATACGGCTTCTTCTTTGAACTATAGAGTTTTAGCTGGCAACGGCAGATGGCACGGTGAATTGTGTTCACAGATAATGTTCTCTGGAAATATTCCTGAGCCCATTTTGTGACTTCCAATACAGAAGCATGCCTGTATGTGATGCAGTGCCGTCTAAGGGCCCGAAGATCACGGGCACCCAGTATGGTTTTCCGGCCTTGACCCTTACGCACAGAGATTCTTCCAGATTCTCTGAATCTTTTGATGATATTATGCACTGTAGATGATATGTTCAAACTCTTTGCAATTTTACACTGTCGAACTCCTTTCTGATATTGCTCCACTATTTGTCGGCGCAGAATTAGGGGGATTGGTGATCCTCTTCCCATCTTTACTTCTGAGAGCCACTGCCACTCCAAGATGCTCTTTTTATACCCAGTCATGTTAATGACCTATTGCCAATTGACCTAATGAGTTGCAATTTGGTCCTCCAGCTGTTCCTTTTTTGCACCTTTAACTTTTCCAGCCTCTTATTTCCCCTGTCCCAACTTTTTTGAGATGTGTTGCTGTCATGAAATTTCAAATGAGCCAATATTTGGCATGAAATTTCAAAATGTCTCACTTTCGACATTTGATATGTTGTCTATGTTCTATTGTGAATACAATATCAGTTTTTGAGATTTGTAAATTATTGCATTCCGTTTTTATTTACAATTTGTACTTTGTCCCAACTTTTTTGGAATTGGGGTAGTATCATTTTGTTGCAAATGTGATACTTATTTGGTGTTTTTGTACGCTTTTGCTTCGCACTGTAGCTTGTTTATTTCAGCTTTGATTGCTGATTACCTGAACGCGGTTGGGTGAGTATGTTCGCTCCTGACTCCGCCGCGGATATTTAATTTTGTTTGCTTGACACACTGCTAGGCTTGCTCAGCTGGAAAGCAGTTTGGGCTCTCGACTGCCCCCAGCACCGAGCGACTACGCTCTGCCTCCTAAGTCTAGGAAGCACCCTAAGCAGCCGTCATATGAGGCTCCCTGTAGGCCCAAGTACCAGAAGGTGGACCCCTTGGCGCAACGAGTGGGCACCTTGGCTTCTTTTTGTATTGTATTGATTTATTTCACAATAAAAACATATACATAACATGTAAACATACAAATATTGCGGAGGATAACACAAAAGTAAAAATACTTATTTCCATTGTGGTCCTTCAGAGCTTGCTGAGATTAAGGCTTTGCTCTATAACCTACAACTGCCTGAGGCACGGCCTGCTGATGCTCTCACCTCTGCTGCCTCATTTACTCCTCCTGAGCCACAGCCTCCGGTGCTGTCCCTGGCCGCGGAGCTTCAAGAGGAGGATGTGCTTTCCACTATGGTCAAGCCCGCGATAAAAATGGCACTAGCCTGCCTGGGGTGGGACACGGCGCCATCTGAAGTATGGATGCAGAGTGCCTTTTTTAGACTCCCCCTCTGCTGTTTTCACTGTTCCACCTTCAGCCTCCTTTGTTGAGGAGCTGTAGAGATGCAGGATGTGTCCAGTCAGGGTCTGGTCAGCATGCCAACAATCGAACAGGCCCTTGCGGCCCTGATCCTTTTGCCGGATGAGGCGTTGAGACCCAATGCTCGCTGTCCATGGCCACAGTGTCGTTTGACCGATGACTCCATCAGGAAGAGCTATGGCGCTGCAGCACGGGTTGCACGCATAGGCAATTCGTTATTTCACCTGATCCTAGCCCAGTCTCAGGCTCTTCAGTCTTCTGGAGCAGACCCATCACTGCAAAGCCTAAGCGAGGCCTCGCTGCAGGCATTTGCTTTCATGCCCAGGGAGCTGGGCAGACTAATGTCATCTTTAACTCTCGCCAGGCATCAGGTATGGTTGGCTCAGTCACCACTCTCAGATCCCTGCAGGAGGGCCCTCCGCACTCTCCCAGTGATTCCGGGACAGCTCTTTGGTGCTGCCGCACAGGCACGTTGGGGTACAACCCCCCCTCCCCCAGGGGCCATAGGGGGCGTGGAGGCAGACGTTGACTACTCCACTCCAGCAGTCGGACACTTCACCAGTCAACAACTCGCCTACTGGGAAGTGGTAACATCGGACCCCTGGGTTATATCCACCCTCTCTCAGGGTTACAGCATACAATTCAGATGCCGATCGCCGAGAGTTCAAGAGGTCAAAATGACTATAGTAAAAGACCAGGCCAAAGCTCAAAGACCATTTAAAGATTTAAAAACAAATACAAGAATTTTAAAATGAATTCTAAAATTGATGGGTAGCCAGTGGAGCAAAGCTAAAATCGGTAAAATGTGCCCAAATTTCCTTGTGCCAGTTAAAAGACGTGCGGCTGCATTTTGTACTAGTTGAAGATGTGCAATGGAGGACCCACTGACCCCCATATAAAGTGCATTGCAGTAATCTAGCCGAGTGGTCACAAAGGCATGAATTACTGTTTTAAAGTGCTGTCTGGGTAAAAAAGGTTTTATTTTTGCCCACTGCCGCAACTGAAAATAGCTTCCTTTCACCACTGCTTTAATCTGGCTATCAAACTTAAGGTCCCCGTCCACTTTTACCCCCAAATCATTAACTATAGGTTTGGCATATTGTGCCAAGGAACCCAGATCGACTGAGGGGGTCACAGAGGTGCCACCAAAGACTATCACTTCAGTCTTTTTTCATTAAAATTTAAAAAGTTTAGAGATATCCAAGCCTTGACATCCTCTAAACAATTTAACAGTGGCTTAAGGGAGTATGAATCAGCCTTTTTTAGGGGCACATAAATCTGAGTGTCATCAGCATAACAGTGGAAAAGAATGCCATGCTTCCTGAGAATGGAACCAAGTGGAAGAAGATACAAAGAAAATAGAAGATGGCCCAGCACTGAACCCTGTGGAACCCCACATGAGAGAGGAGCAGTGGAGGACACAGTCACCAAGGCTGACACAGAATGTCTGGTGAGACAGGTAAGACCTGAACCATTCCAATGCCGAGCCCTTGATGCCCACCCACTGCTCCAAACGATCAATCAGTATGTCATGGTCCACTGTGTCAAAAGCAGCAGTTAAGTCTAGGAGCACAAGGATTACACAGTGACCAGAGTCAGTAGCTAAAAAGACATCATTAAAAACTCTTAAAAGTGCTGATTCTGTGCTATGCAATGTTTTAAAACCAGATTGGAAAATTTCAAGAACATTTTGTTCATTTAAAAAGTCCATGAGCTGAGAGTAGACAATCTTCTCTAAGATTTTTGAAAAGGACAGTTTAGAAATTGGCCTAAAATTAGCCATAACAGCAGGATCCAGTCCGGGTTTTTTAATCAGTGGCTGCACAACTGCATGTTTGAAATGTACAGGAACCACTCCTGAGGATAGACTGCTGTTAATGATGCTGTGTAAATATGGCCCCGCAATGAGGAAAACCTCCTTAAAAAGTTGAGGAGGAACAGGGTCACTGGGCAAGCCTGATGGCTTTAAATGTCCCATAGTCTCCTGCACAAACCGCAGGGTAACCGGTTCAAATGAATCAAAAGTAGCAGAACAGGGTACAAACACTGAGGGGTCATAAGCAGGAAGTGAAATAAGTGCTCTAGTAGAGGTGACCTTAGCAGTAAAGAATTGCAAAAAGCTTTCACACACAGAAGGGGAGGGCTCAATTCCCACAGTCTGTGGTGCATTCAGAGCAGAGTTAATCACTTTAAACAGCACACGAGGTTTGTGACAGTTTAAAACAATAATATCAGAAAAATATTTTCTTTTAGCCTCTTTCACAGAGGACTGATAACAACGCCAACAATCCCTCAACATTTGAAAAGACACTTCCAGTTTATCCTTTTTCCTTTTACGCTCGGTTCTACGACACTCCTGTCTGGCAGTGCGAGTTGTTTAATTCAACCAAGGCTCAGATTTAACTTTACGCTGCCTGCTCTTTAATGGGGCAGCAAAGTCAATAGCAATTTGACAAGTGTCAAGAAACTGTGCGCTAAGAGCCTCTGTATCATTGCACACAGGATCAGGAGTGACACAGTTTTGACTGAAGGTGGATGAAAAGCAAGCCGCAGTGGAAGGGTTAATAACCCAGCATTTATAAGCAGGAGCACGAGTTTTAACTGGGTAACAGCACACAGCGGCTTCAAAAAGAACAGGCATATGATCAGAGAAAAACGCTTCACAGATGTCCAAGTTAAAAACAGGCAAACCATATAATAATACAAGATCAAGTGTGTGTCCCTGTACATGTGTCGGGCCCGGTACAGACTGTACAAGATTAAAAGAGTCAATTATATTTAAAAAATCCCTCGCAAGGGGATTTTCTGGACAACACACATGGATATTAAAATCACTGACAATCAGGACCCTATCATATTTTGGCATAATATCAGCCAAGAACACAGAAAAGTCAGTTAAAAAAATCTCTGTTGTATTTGGGAGGCCGATAAACCACAGCACACAGCACTGTGCGAGAACTTCCCAGCTCAAACAAACTTAATTCAAAGCTGGCAAAAGATATCTGGCATGAAGGTAGACTGCAGAGTCCTGGCCTGAGGAACTGGCTTGCCTGTGTTGAGCCATGCACTTATGAAGTGGTTGTTTTGTTTCCCCAATAAACAGATCTGTGCATTCATCACTGCATTGCATTGTGTACACTATGTTGTCCTTTTTATGTCTGGGTATTCTGTCCTTAGGGTGGACCAATTTCTGCCTCAGAGTATTACTGGGTCTGAAGTTTTTTTGCTCCTCCTACTCAAGCGAGTAGGACGCTTTTTGCTTTACTCCTGCTTGAACTTCTCTTTTCTGCTTTTTTCACTATTTCTCTATTTTTTCTTATTTGCTTTCTTTTTACTTACATTCAACAAGATAGCCTAGAAGTTAGACAAAGCAACTGATACAGAAGACTGGATTATAGCAAAATGGGGAAACCAAGGAACTCTAGTAACAAATGGACTGAGCTTGAAAAAAGAATTTCTAGCCTGGAATCTATGATTAATGCCCATCTATTAAGGATTGAAGGGAGTCCAGCAGCTGATACCGCTAAAGGGAATGCGGGGAATGTTCAGCATCTGAATGATGGGAACTTGGATGAATCGGTTGACTTCACAAAGCAAAATGTGAGTATTGATTGCTGGAAAAGACAAGGTGCTAGACCCAAAAACAAAAGGGCATTAACTTCAACTCCATTGCGGTCTGATGCCGTCAAACCTACAGTCTATGAATACCACTGGGCTGAAAACTACAGATATACACAGCCCATTAGGGATAAAATTAGCTCATGTTTTAAGTCGTTCAAATTCTGTAAAGCTGCTTTGCGACAATGTTTATTGTTAAAAGCGCTGTACAAATAAACTTGATTTTATTTGATTTGATTACACTCCAGAACAGATTTCAGTGCCTTACAGACATGGAACCAGTAGTTCCTAGAAAGTGGCAGAATTTGAATAACAAAAATAAAGCTCGCAGTAGAGGTAGAAAGCAGCCGCCAACACTTGTTAATCCTACAACCCTTGTTGTGGGTGATTTCACTATGGAAAATATTGGAGGAGAGTCCATGGTTGTGTGCTGTTTTCCTTACACTTCCATCTCAGAGACTACAGACAACATTTCAAAAATGCTGTCAAACTACAAATCAATTAAACGCATTATTGTGCATGTTGGAGCAAATGATGTTTTCAGGGAACAGCTCACTGTGAGGAAATCTTTCAAAGACCTTTTTTCTGCCCTAAACGGACTTGGAATGCCTTTTTTTATCAGTGGTCCATTACCAGGATCTGTGATCGGCAATTACGGGTTTTCCCGACTGCTCAGTCTCAACACCTGGCTTGCAAAGACATGTTTTTCCTCTGGCATTAATTTTATTGACAACTTTAACCTTTTCTGGAAACGCAAAGCCTTTTTCAACCCAAATAGCACAGAACTCAGCTGGACTGGTGCCAAAGTCTTGGCAGACCATTATCAACACTCTGTCCACCATTCCATGCCGACCTTGGGTACACTCTCTGATAAGCGCTCTGTAGCTGCACTGAAAGGAGCTAACAACAGTGCTACAAACTCTGTTTGGGTACAAACTGAACCTCCCAGGAACATCAACAAAGGCTCAAAAACAGTATGGAAACACACTGTTGAGGTTCAAACTCAAGCAGTGAATCTGCAGGCAGAAAGAAGCGGGACTAACGCTCACTCTGATGGATTCAAGCAAAACTCCTTGTCACCAACGAAGGCAACTAAGCCCCCAGCAACTACAGAGGATCATGCTGACTCATCTGCCCCCAATACAGTTCAGGAAAATGATCAGAGAGTGGGTCTATCACCACAAACATCCCTGTCACTTTCCAAGGCTAGCAACATGATATCTGAGCTAACAGGTAAGCTGGCAGAACTATCAGAAAGACAATCAGATAAACAAGCATCACCACAACCTCCTGAGACTGGCAATAGGCAATCACCAACAACAGCAGTGGATGTAACCCCAAGCCCCTCTGTATCTCCTTCACCCTCCAGACTGCGTTTTCCTGAGAAAATGGAGAGACTATTGTCTTTAAGCCGAGTGTCTTTGGCAAGCCCAAGAGGACACTCAAATCAAGTACCGTACACAGAGCTGTCTCATGGTCAGGCCTTGTGTACCCCAAAATCTCTAATGATATATCCAACTGCCACAGCACCCAAGAAACAGAGGGCACCACCTCCCCCTGTGATTACAGATAAGACTTAAGGACCATGTGCACAGCTACAGTTCACCAGCAGCAGTGAAGACCTTCATGTTGGAACGAACTGATATAATCTGGGTCCAGATGGTAGTTTTGAAAATAAGCTGGGACCCACGACGTACTTTTCTATTCCTGTGCTAACAAGAAGGAGAGGTGTTCTTATTCATCCTATCAATGGGGTAAACTTGTCAAATCTCCTTCCAGTTCCAAAACAACCACAGAACGCTTCTGTGGAAATTATCCCCACATTCACTGTAAAACTAGCTCTTCAGAATGTAAGATCACTTAATAAGCCTTTTTTAATTAATGACTTCATCGGTACACACAAACTGGATTTTATGCTTCTTACTGAAACTTGGCTTGAACAATCAAGCAGCTCTATGACTCTTATTGAAGCAACTCCCCCACTCTTTGATTTCCTGAGTGTTGGAAGAGCCAATAAACAGGGAGGAGGAGTAGCAAATATATACAAGGCATGTTTTCAGTACAAACAGACAACTCTTGGTGATTTTACATCTTTTGAATACCTAAGTGCAATCCTAAAATGTTCTTCTAACATATTAGTGTTGACTATTTACAGACCACCAAGACTTTCTGCACCACTGTTCCTAGAGGAGTTTGGGGAACTGTTGTCAAATATTTGTTTAGAGTTTGACAATCTTATTATTTCTGGGGATTTTAATTTCCATGTTGATAATCCAGATAACACGTATGCAAATGAATTTCTTACACTGATTGATGCCTTCAACCTAACACAACATGTACAAGGGCCAACACACTCCCATGGCCACACCCTCGACCTTGTCATCACTAAGGGTCTTAATGTATCTACTAGTGTCATGGACCTGGGTATATCTGATCATTTCTGTGTTTTCTTTGATGTTTCCATTTCCCCTCACTTTCAAAACAAGTCTGTGACTGTAAAAAAGAGGGTAATTACCAATGGCACAGCAGCTCTTTTTGAGCAGGCACTCTCAGAACTCCCATGTCAATCTTCAGATTGTGCAGATGATCTAATGGAAATTTTTAATTCAAGAATGAATCAATATTATGGATGCTATTGCTCCTTTTAAAACCAAAAGAGTCATAGACAAAGGAAAAGCACCCTGGAAACTAAATCCAGCAGTTAAAATGTTAAAGAGGGAATGTAGAAAGTCTGAAAGAAAATGGCATAAATCTAAACTCCAGATTCATTATCAAATCTACAAAGGGATGTTATGTAAATACAACTTAGAAATTTCTAAAGCAAGACAGTCTTTTTTTTTGCTGACATTATTAATAGGAATATCAACAATGCCCGTGTGCTATTTTCTACAGTTGTAAAGCTAACAAACCCATCAAAACAAATGCCTTCTGAATTTCTCTCAGTTAATACATGCAACGACTTTGCATCTTTTTTCAAAGGAAAGATTGATAAAATACGTATGAATATAGCCACACAGGTGCAAACACTTCAAAATCTGGAACCATTCGATAATGAGAGAGGGGGTCGTAATAAAATGTCAACATTTAGTTTAACTGATGTTGAGACTCTGAGAAAAACAGTACAAAGTCTCAGCTCCTCCACATCTGAACTGGACATTTTACCTACAGTCTTTTTCAAATCTGTTCTTCACCTAATATCAGACGAGGTACTTCAGATTATCAACACCTCCTTACGAACTGGCATGTTTCCCTCATCTCTGAAAAAAGCAGTTGTAAAACCCCTACTGAAAAAGAATAACCTGGATGTCTCAGTACTGAACAACTACAGGCCCATATCCAATTTGCCATTCGTTGGTAAAATAATTGAAAAATTGTTTTTAATCAATTAACTGCCTTCCTGACATTAAACGGATGTTTTGATAAGTTTCAGTCAGGTTTTCGTGCCAATCATAGCACTGAAACAGCTCTTACTAAAGTCATGAATGACCTACATCATAATTCTGATGCTGGTAAAACATCAGTCTTGGTGCTTTTAGACTTAAGTGCTGCATTTGACATGGTAGATCATTCCATACTGTTACATCGACTGGAGCATTGGGTTGGATTTACTGGTATAGTAATCAACTGATTAAAATCTTACCTACAACAAAGATTTTTTTATGTGGCCATTGGAGGCCACAGTTCATCACCCGTGTCCTTGAATTGTGGGGTTCCCCAGGGCTCAATCCTGGGACCATTACTATTCAACTTTTATATGCTCCCACTTGGACAAATTATTAAGAATAACTCAATAAACTTCCATAGCTATGCAGATGACACTCAGCTTTACTTAGCTATGTCACCTAATGACTATGCCCCTCTTGAGTCTCTTCATAGATGCATTGACCAAATTAACAAATGGATGTCTCACAATTTTCTTCAGCTGAACGCAGATAAAACTGAAGCAATTATATTTGGCAAAAAGGAGGAAAGGCTTAGGATTGCCACTGTTCTTGAAACTAAGGGGCTTAAAGCAAAGGATACTGTCAAAAACCTTGGTGTCCTTATTGACAGCAAACTTAACTTAAACAGTCATATGAAAGTGGTAAAAAAGTCTGCATTCTATCACCTAAAAAACATTTCTAAACTCAGGGGTCTCATGTCAAAACATGATCTAGAAAAACTTATTCATGCTTTCATCTCCAGTAGGGTTGATTACTGCAATAGCCTTTTCACAGGTCTTCCAAAAAAGACCATCAAAGAGCTTCAACTAATCCAAAATGCAGCAGCAAGGGTTCTTATAAGAACAAAAAGGGTAGTCCATATCACTCCAATCCTAAGGTCTCTGCACTGGCTCCCAGTGAGCTACAGAATTGACTTTAAAGCACTACTTCTATTTAAAACATTAAATGGGATGGGACCCAGCTACCTACTGGATATGTTTCAATTATATGCACCAACTAGGTCTCTAAGATCACAAGAGAAAAACTTGCTAGTAATACCAGCTGTCAAAACGAAGTGTGGTGAAGCAGCCTTTAGTTGCTATGCTGCTAAGCTTTGGAACCAACTTCCAGATGATATCAAAAATGCTCTTACTGTTGTTAGTTTTAAATCCAGGCTCAAGACAAAGCTGTTTTCAGATGCTTTCACTTGATTAATTTTTACCTAAGTAATTAATTTCCTTTAACATAATTTCTTTTAATTTTGATTTTAATGATTTTACTTTGTTTTAATTTCTTTTTAATTTTGGATTTTAATGATTTTACTTTTACTTTAATTCTTTACTGTGATCCTCGTAGATTTTGTCTGCAGGACGATTTTATTTGGTGATCCTCGTAGATTGTGTCTGCGGGACGATTTTTGGTGATCCTCGTGGAAGAGCCACAGGAAGAGCGCGCTTTATGTGATATTTGTGATCCTCGTAGATTTTGTCTGCGGGATGATTTTTGGTGATCCTTGTGGAAGAGCCATGGGAAGAGCATGCTTTAGGAGTTAAACCCATAATAATAATTAATCTCAAGGCTGATTAACTTTATTTCATTTTATTATTTTATTTCTACTATTGTTTAATTCTTATTATTTTTCTTCCCCAATTATTTTATGTAATTTTATTTTCTATTGTTTACTGTTCTGCTTTTACTTCTGTAAAGCACATTGAACTGCCACTGTGTATGAAATGTGCTATATAAATAAACTTGCCTTGCCTTGAAGTATACAGGGATGTTGTGTTTGTAGAAGATCCTCCTGCGTTAATTAGATAGTCCAGAAATGTAGGGAATGACAATTTTCTTGCGTTTGTTGCTGTTTTCTTCCTTGTCCATTATGTTTCTTTTTCTGATCTTGTTTAAAACCCAGTTGGGATACCTGCACTTCTGAAGTGCTTCCTTGATATGATTTTGCACCCTCTCTTTTCCCTCTACTGTTGCAAGAATATTCTGAGCCCTGTGACGTAAGGTCCTAATGACCCCCAATTTGTGTTCCAGTGGGTGATGAGAGTCAAACAGTAGGTACTGAGCTGTGTGTATGAGTTTCTGGTAGACCTCAATGCTAAGGCTTCTGTCTTGTTCAATGTGCACACTGCAGTCTAAAAAGGCTAGGTTGTTTCCACTGACAACCTCCCAAGTGAACTTGATGTAGATATCCACTGCATTGATGTGCTCTGTGAAGGCTTCCACCTCATGGGTTTTGATTTTATCCCAGGTGTCATCCACATACCTGATCCAGTGGCTGGGAGTGACTCCTGAAAAAGTTGTCAAGGCTTTTTTTTTCCCACTTCCTCCATGTATAGATTGGCTACTATTGGGGACACTGGTGAGTCCATGGTGCATCCATGCTTCTGTCTTTAGAAACATTCACTGAACTGGAAATAGGTGGTGGTCAGGCAGATCAAGCAGGGTGCAAATGTGGTTCATAGTGAGGTTCATTCTGTCCAGTAAGGAGCCGTCTTGAAGTCTTTTTCCATTTTGATGTCTTTTTCATTTTTGATTGTACTTTCATTTTCCCTTTTCTGCATTTTATTTTTGGAAGAATGCCAAGACCAGAGTTCTTTTCCTCCCATGCAAAGACTGTAAGCAGAGGCCATCCACATCATAGCTACTTTAATATCAACAGATCTTCAATTAAGGGTACATAAATACATTCATCATGTCACACCTACAGCTTGTTCAGTGTGCTGAGTACAGGATGTTTAGTCATTCTTCTTCCATCACTAGTGATAGCTTTATTTGTGATAAGTGCAGATTAGTTAGTTCTCCGACAGAGAAGATTGCAGCTTTAGAGGTGTTGATCCAGACTTTAGAGAGGGTTAGTGAGAATGAGAACAGTGTAGTTTCTTCAGGGGAAAGTCTGGATGCCCTGGGTGGATTCAGCAATCCCCCAACTCTGACATTAGAGCCCTCACAGTGGGGCAAATGGGTGACGACTCAGCAGCATAATTGTAGAGCCAAAGCTACCACTGAGGCTTGCCCACAGGAGCACCACTCCTCTCTGCTTCACATGTCAAACAGGTTCGCTCTCCTCAGTGATGCACCTGCTGAGAATCCTGAAAGAGCTCTTGTTATAGGAGACTCTATCATATGGCATGTGAAATTAGCTAGGCCTTTAGGGCCACCAGCAGCTTTAGTCAGGTGTATTCTGGGAGCCAGGGCACTGGACATAGCAGGCAATCTTAGGGTCCTAGGCAAGCACAGGTTCTCAAAGATAGTTATCCATGTAGAGCTAACAATATATGACTTTGCCAGTCTGAGTTTGCTAAGAGTAACTTTATAGAGGTGTTTAAATTTGCAAAGGTGATGTCCAATGCTGTAGTATACTCTGGCCCCATCCCAATGTGGCATGGTGATGTAGATTCCAGCAGGTTATGGTTGCTGAACTGCTGGTTGTCCAGCTGGTGCTCTGAAAACATTGTGGGCTTTATAGATAATTGGACTAATTTTGAGGGCACTGCTGGCCTGTTAGGGCAGGACAGTATCCAATCCACTCAGGAAGGTGCTGCTCTCATTTCTTGCAGCATAGCTCATCGTCTCAGAACAGGCCTAGTTAACTTCTGACAATCCAGAGCCAAGACCAGGGAGTAGATGAACAGGCTAAACTGACTGTCTGCTCGCTGCACAAAGTCATCACTCAGGGTCCACTATATCGAGACTGTGTCTGTTCCCCGAGCTAAACAAAAAAGTAGAAATACTTAGAGAGTTTGTTCTAATAACATAAATCAATATAAAACTGGATCATACTGACTGTATATCCACTGCCAGCACATTTGAACTAAAGGTAGGGCTATTAAATATTAGCTCTATTACATCTAAAGCGCTAATGGTTAATTAACTTATTACTGATCAGGAGTTTAATGTACTGTGTTTAACAGAAACATGGATTAAGCCAAATGAATATATAGCATTAAATGAAGGTAGTCCTCCTGGATACAGTTATATTCACCAGCCTCGTCTAACTGGTAGAGGAGGAGGCATTGTGGTTATTTATAATGACTATCTAGGTGTAACACACAAGCCTGGTTATAAATTTAATATGTTTGAAGTTCTTCATATGAATATAATGTATGTAGCTTTGAAAAATAAGTGTACCCAGTCAATTCTGTTATTATTCCAAATTTCTTTCTGAATTAGCAGATTTCATCTCAGACCTTTTTTTTCCTCAGACAAAGCTTTAGTTGTCAAAGATTTTAATATTCACTTCAAAAACCCTGAAGATCCTCTGAAAACAGCTTTCATGTACATTGTCATGGTCCTACCTGTGGGCTCTCTCTTCAGGTAACATCTCCACTCAGCATTACCGGCCATGCCCACACTCACTTCCTCTTATTAACTTTCAGTGACTGTCATTGGCTGTTGCCGATCACCTGCTTCCCCCTGGGTGTATTTAAGCTGCAGTTCTCCCTAGCCTCGGTGTCAGATCGTCTGCAACTCTCAGCCTGATAGCCTGCTCTGTGTTCCTACTACTCTGACTCCTGATATTGTTCTGTTCTGTTTGACTCTGTCTGCTCTCCAGCCCCGGTAACCTGGTCTGCCTTCTGTCTTGTTGACTCTGCCTCTTGCCTGCCCCTCTTGTACCTCCGCCTGTTCTCCAGCTCGCTCAGCCCTGCTGCTAGCCTGCAGCCACAGCTCTCTGACTGTGCCAGACCCCGTTGGGTCTTGGAAGCTAAGCAGGGTCAGGCCTGGTCTGTGCTTGGATGGGAGACCTCAGATGTCACCACCAGCCATCCCTGCCTCTCAGCTCTCCTGCCACTGGACTTCACACATTCTTCCAACTCCCCTTTCCCCTATTACTAATAAACTGTGGTTTGAGTGCATTTGGTCTGTTCCGTGACAGTACATTTTAGATTCAGTAGGGGTTAATCAGAATTTCATGGGACCTACCCACAATGGTGGTCACACTCTCAATCTAATACTAACATTCAGGTTAAACATAGAAAATATAGTCACTCTTCCACAGTCTGAAGTTATCTCAGATCATTATCTCATTCAAAATATGTCTGAGTAATAATATATGCACCTCACCATGTCACTGTATTAAATGTACATTCATGTCCACTACTGCACAAAGTTTTATAAATAACCTCCCAGAGTTATCAACTTTGATTGGATCACTGTCAGCCCCCACAGAACTTGATCAGGCAACTGAATACTTAGAGTCAATGTTCCACTACACTTTTATTAATGCTGTTCCACTTAAAAGAAAAATGATGAGAGAGGAAAAAAAACCAAGCACCCTGGTATAATGATTATACTTGCATTTTCAAACAGACCACTTGAAAATTAGAATGTAAATGGCTTCAAACAAAACTGGTAGCATTCAAATTAGCATGGAAGGAGAGCCTCCTGACATATAGAAAAGCTCTTAGTAATGTGAGATCAACATATCTCTCCACCCTAATAAAGAATAACAAAAATAATCCTAGATTCCTATTTAATACTGTCGCACAATTAACCAGGAATAAGATCACTATAGACACATGCACATCTGCAGTATGTAGTAGCAATGACTTCATGAATTTTTTTCAATGACAAAATAGAAAATATCTGATAAAAAATTCAAACTACTAATTTAAGGCCAGACAATTTAAATAACCCTGTAGTTAACAATATGACTGAATCAGATTGGCAATTAGAATGTTTTACTCCCCTTAGAGAAATCAAACTAATTTCATTAATCTCTACATCAAAATCTTCAAATTATGTACTAGATCCTTTACCTACATGACTCTTCACACACATAATACCAGAAGCAATTGAATTGCTTCTAAAAATAATAAATTCTTCCCTTAAAATTGGCTATGTTTATATTTAAACTAGCAGTTATCAAACCCCTGATTAAAAAAACCTGACCTCAACCCCTGTCAGCTGTCCAATTTTTGGCCAATATCAAACCTCCCCTTTATCTCCAAGATCCTAGAAAAAGCTGTGGCACAGCAGTTATGCCCATATCTACATCAGAATAACATCCATGAAATGTATCATTCAGGATTTAGACCTCATTATAGCACAGATAGGCAGCATGGTGGTGTAGTGGTTAGCACTGTCGCCTCACAGCAAGAAGATTCTGGGTGCAAGCCCAGTGGCTGACGGGGGCCTTTCTGTGTGGAGTTTGCATGTTCTCCCTGTGTCTGTGTGGGTTTCCTCTGGGTGCTATGGTTTCCCCCACAGTCCAAAGACATGCAGGTTAGGCTAATTGGTGGCTCTAAATTGACAATAAGTGTGAATGTGAGTGTGAATGGTTGTTTGTCTCTATGAGGCTGTCCACACGGCAATGGATTCAGGTGAATCTGATAAAATTGTTTATCGTTTCGGCCTGGCGTCCACACGGCACCGGCGTTTTGGGTGCCCCCAAACGATATTTTTTGAGAACGGGTTCCAGAGTGGAAAAATCTGGCAACGGCGCCATTGCGAAGTCGTCTGGATGAGTAGAACAGATTTGTTTACAATGATGTCACAACCACATGACTAGAACAAGCAGCACTCTCGCTGTTTTGCATGAACCACTGCATTGCATTCACTTTTGTATACAGCTTTTCTTTTAAATAAACAAGTAACTGAACCATTTCTTGAATTTCTTTTTTTTTTTATTGGATAAGACTGCTTTTCAAAATGTTCACACACAACATAAAAAGTTATATAAATTATATAAAAATGCTTTTCAAAATGTTCACCCACAATAAGAAAATTAAGTTATATAAAACTATGCACGCTAATAAAACTAATTTGTACACACAGAAGGCACGATTTCCTCGCGTAGTCGCAGCCATCTTCTTCTTGTTGTTGTGTGTTCCTGTGAGTGCTTCATGCCGGGTAGAGGAAGGGGTTTATGCGCATGCATCCTACTTCTTCTATTGTTCTGGTGTCTCCGATGGGACCATCTTACAGCGCACGTAGAGGTGTGGCATGTGTATTGCATCATTTTCAGCAAGCGTTGCATTGCCATATGTACCTGATATTTTACTGATCCGTTGCCCATGTGGACGTGATATTTTTTTAAATAAAATCTCATTGCCGTTGTCGTGTGGATGTAGCCTATGTGTCAGTCCTGTGATGACCTGGTGACTTGTCTTGGGTGTACCCCCAAGTATATTGCCCATAGTCAGCTGGGATAGGCTCCAGCTTGCCTGGATAAGTGGTTACAGATAATGGATGGATGAATAGATAGCACAGAGATAGCACTAGTTAAAGTAGTAAACGACCTACTGTTGGCATCTGATCAGGGCTGTGTCTGCCTGCTTGTATTGCTTGACCTTAGTGCAGCTTTTGGCAAGGCAAGGCAAGTTTATTTATATAGCACATTTCATAGTAGTATAGTAGTATTTTATATAGTAGTATAAAATAGTATAAAATTAGTATAAAATACTATATAAAATTTTATATAGTAGTATAAAATAGTAGTATTTTATAATCAAATTTCGTATTGATTATAAAATACTACTATTGACCTTTAAAGCACTAAATGGTCTCGCACCACAGTACCTGAGTGAACTTCTGCTCCTCTATGACCCGCCACGCCTACTTAGATCAAAAGGCGCAGGCTATCTGCTGGTACCTCGTATAGTGAAGGCTACATCAGGGGGCAGAGCCTTTTCTTACAAAGCCCCACAGTTATGGAACAGCCTTCCAAGTAATGTTCGGGGATCAGACACAGTCTCAGCATTTAAGTCTAGGCTGAAAACATATCTGTTTAGTCAAGCCTTTTGTTAATGGTGTTTATGAGGTAAAGGAGTAGATCTGGAGAGTCCTCAGACATAGAGTGTTTTGGTAAACTGTGATGTATGGATGCTGTCAGTCCCCACTCGCTTGCTCACTCGAGTTTGTTGACGGTGTAGTGGCTGGCTGCTTTATGTCCCAGGGCTCCCTCATGCCTGTGTTACCTTCTGGCTCTCTCCTTTTAGTTATGCTGTCATAGTTAGTTGCCGGAGTCCCTGCTTGTACTCGGTGCAATATGTATACTGCTCCTACTTATTCAGGTGACATTGGGCATACCTAACAACCTGTGTTTTCTTTCCCTCCCCCCCACCCACCCCAAATCTGTCCCTCTGAGTTACATGGAGTCAACAGGAAATCTTTTGGTGGAGAGGGTGGAGACCTCGACTGGCTATCGTAGCCTACAGGGAATCGGCCGTCAGACATTCTGTCACATGTCCCAGACCCGGTGAAATGTAACTGAATTGTCTTGGCCAGCCCTAAGGGTCCCATCTGCATCTCATCATTGCTGAGGAGTGTGCTCCCATCACCCAATCAAGCATCCAGCCAGAGCAGGTCATGATATTTTTTACCATATTAACATGCCATTGTTGTGTGTTATGCCTGATGTAAAGACTCTCATCTCTGCGAGCCTACCACACAGATTTAATACTTGTCATTTTTAGGGCATACCTAACAACCTGTGTTTTCTTTCTCTCTCTCTCTCTCCCCCCCCATCTGTCCCTCTGAGTTACATGTTGATCCTGGGATTGAGATGCTGGCCTCTTCTGTCCCTCAGACCTGCTTGATCCATCCTGGTGCCCTGTGTCTGGTCGGAGTTTTATCGCACCGCTCCTGTGAAGGACGGCCCCATGAGGACAGTTGAGGGTTATACCTGTTAAAACTGTTAATATTATAGTCAGGCTGTCTGTTGTTGCCCAAATGAGGGTGGGTTCCCTTTTGAGTCTGGTTCCTCTCGAGGTTTCTTCCTCATGTCGTCTGAGGGAGTTTTTCCTTGCCACCATCGCCACAGGCTTGCTCATTGGGGATAGATTAGGGATAAAATTAGCTCATGTTTTAAGTCATTCAAATTCTGTAAAGCTGCTTTGCGACAATGTTTATTGTTAAAAGCGCTATACAAATAAACTTGATTTGATTTGATTCATACACAGTGGCAGTTCAATGTGCTTTACAGAAGTAAAAGCAGAACAGTAAACAATAGAAAATAAAGTTACATAAAATAATTGGGGAAGAAAAATAATAAGAATTAAACAATAGTAGAAATAAAATAATAGAATGAAATAAAAGTTCAAAAAAGGAATCAGCCTCGAGATTAATTATTATTATGGGTTTAACTCATAAAGCGCGCTCTTCCCGTGGCTCTTCCACAAGGCTCACCAAAAATCGTCCCGCAGAGAAAATCTACGAGGATCACCAAATAAAATCGTCCCGCAGACAAAATCTACGAGGATCACGGTAACAAAGAATTAAAGTAAAAGTAAAATCATTAAAATCCAAGATTAAAAAGAAATTAAAATAAAGAAAGTAAAATCGTTAAAATCAAAATTAAAAGAAATTATGTTAAAGGAAATTAATTACTTAGGTAAAAATTAATCAAGTGAAAGCATCTGAAAACAGCTTTGTCTTGAGCCTGGATTTAAAACTAACAACAGTAGGAGCATTTTTGATATCATCTGGAAGTTGGTTCCAAAACTTAGCAGCATAGCAACTAAAGGCTGCTTCACCACACTTCGTTTTGACAGCTGGTATTACTAGCAAGTTTTTCTCCTGTGATCTTAGAGACCTTTGACACC
Source organism: Neoarius graeffei (assembly GCF_027579695.1). Taxonomy (NCBI): domain Eukaryota; kingdom Metazoa; phylum Chordata; class Actinopteri; order Siluriformes; family Ariidae; genus Neoarius; species Neoarius graeffei. Next base: position 108,313,651 of record NC_083574.1, on the reverse strand, counting down.
ATTGATCATTCCATTCTCCTGGATAGACTAGAAAATGTTGTGGGAGTGAAGGGAACAGCACTCTCCTGGCTTAGGTCTTATTTAACTGGTCGCTACCAGTATGTTGATATAAATGGTGATTTTTCAAGACATATTGAAGTAAAGTTTGGTGTTCCACAAGGTTCTGTCTTAGGCCCAATGCTTTTTTTTCTTTATATATGGTAGTTCCACTGTGCCTACTTCGATCAAAAGGTGCAGGCTATCTGCTGATACCTCATATAGTGAAAGCTACATCAGGGGGCAGAGCCTTTTCTTACAAAACCCCACAGTTATGGAACAGCCTTCTGAGCAGTGTTTGGGACTCTGACACAGTCTCAGCATTTACGTCTAGGCTGAAAACATATTTGTTTAGTCAAGTCTTTTTTTTTTGTCTTGTGGGAAGTCAGCATTTCTGTCTTGTCAGAAGAGAACTGCCTCTTCTCACAAGACAGAAGTGCAGACTTGGAGGAAGAAATCTGACCAGGCAACACAACCTGACATCCAAGAAAAGTGGGTGAAGAACTTATCCAATGGGGAACTCACCCAAGCAGAGAAGGATGTTTTATCCAAAGGACTAAATTTTGCATTTTCACCAGAGCAGATACCAGTGGTAGATTTCATCACAGCCACAGAGTCAGCCATCAGAAATAACAATTTGACCAACACAGAGGCGGAGCAACTTAGACTAAAAGTGTCAGCTGCCCTCACCAGTGTGAAAGCACCCCCCTCCAACCTCACCATTCAAGAAAGGAGGGCTCTTACATTGCTTCAAAGAGACCAGAACATCGCCATCATTCCTCCTGACAAAGGGAGATGCACAATGGTGTTAAACACAGCAGACTATCACCCAAAGATGACCAGTCTCCTCAGCGACACAAACACTTATGAAACCCTGAGGCAGAATCCAATGACCAATTACAAAAAGAAAGTTGTGAGCTGCCTACAACAACTAGAAAAGGACCATGCCATCAACTGATCTCTGTAGAATAGAATAGAATAGAATAGAATAGAAAGCCTTTATTGTCATCACACAGAGTATAACGAGATTCAGAGCTGCTCCATAAAGTGCACACACACATAGAATAAAAAGAAAAGGTATGTACAATATACAAAATACTACAGACTGTACCTTGGGGAAGCCATTCCTCTCATTTATGAACTCCCCAAATTCACAAGGAAGGAACTCCACTCAGACCCATCATCAGCAGCATAAACTTGGTCACCTATAACACTGCCGAACACCTAGTCACCATCCTGACTCCCCTTGTCAGAAACACACCAAATCACATCAATAACTCCCAAGATTTTGCCAAAGTTGCAGACCTTAAGCTAGACTCAGATGAAACCATGGTTTCCCATGATGTCACTTCTCTTTTCACCTGCATTCCCATCACAGAAGCAGTCAAATCAGTTTGGAAATGACTTCTTCAAGACAGCACCTTAGTGGACAGAATGAACATTTGCACCCTGCTTGACATCTGCCTGACCATCACCTATTTCCAGTTCAACAAATGTTTCTACAGTCAGAAACATGGATGTGCCATGGGCTCACCAGTGTCCCATATAGTGGTGAATATATACATAAAGGAAGTGGAAAACAAAGCTTTGACCACTTTTTCAGGAGTCACTCCCAGCCACTGGGTCAGGTATGTGGATGACACCTGGGTAAAAATCAAAATCCATGAAGTGGAAGCCTTCACAGAGCTCATCAATGCAGTGGCTATCAACATCAAGTGCAGATATCCTAACTGGGCTTTTGTCAAGAACAGAAAAAGAAACATAATGGACAGGGAAGAAAACAGCAACAAATGCAAGAACAATGTCACTCCCTACATTTCTGGACTATCTGAGAAACTCAGGAGGCTCTTCTACAAGCACAACATCCCTGTACACATCAGACCCAGTAACACTCTGAGGCAGAAATTGGTCCACCCTAATGACAGAATATGCAGACATAAACATGACAACATAGTGTACACAATGCAATGCAGTGATGAATGCACAGATCTGTACATTGGGAAAACAAAACAACCATTTCATAAGTGCATGGCTCAACACAGGAGAGACAGTTCCTCAGGCCAGGGCTCTGCAGTCTAGCTTCATCTCAATAACAAAGAACACTCATTTCAGGACTGCAATGTATGCATTCTAGCCAGAGAAGACTGATGGTTTGAAAGAGGAGTAAAATAAGCCATCTTCATCAACCTGGAATGACCATCACTGAACAGAGGAGGTGGTCTGAGACACCACTTATCAGCCACCTACAATGCAGTCCTTTGCACACTTCCCAGAAAACTGAATGCACATCCATACCAAGGCTCAGCTGACTTCAATGACTCACATGATGGCAGAGAGAGCCAATGATCCACAGATCACCCTAAGAACCCTCTAGGCTGCTAACACTGTTTACACCTGGCCTCCAGTGACCCTAACACCTACAGAATGACTGAGAGGGTCAACAACCCATGTGACATCAATGACTCTCCCTAGGATTGCTTTTGGTCCACTGAAGAATAGATACCTGGAACTCCCCACTAGTCAGACAGAACTGAATAAGTCTTTTGGATGAGAGGTGCAATATATTCAAGAATTTCAAGCAAGACCAGTTGCCTTCTTTAGCACCTACAGCCATGTTAACCATTTACATTTATGACACTTGGCCATCACCCTTATCCAGCGTGACTTGCATAAGTGCTTTGAAATCTCTATCAATAATTATATCCTGACTGGTTCCACAGGACCCTAACCTTGTTCAGTGCCTTCAACATCACTGGCTGAATCTCATCCACTCCTGCAGCCTTGACACTATGAAGACTCTAAAACATCAGAGATTTCTGGTGCTGACTCCTGAAGGAATGGCATGTCCATTGGTTTAAGGAGTTACTCAAAGTGCTCCTTCCACTGCTGAACAATATGTATGGTCGAGATCAAAACTCCCCTGCACTTGCTCAGCAGAGGTTGTGCATGATCTCATCTCTGAGCAAAGGCACAAAATAGTTTTAGGGTGAGAACATCTTTGGACCCACCCACAGGTTTTTTTTTTTCATGTCCTCTCCAAAGTCCTCTCTTGCTTTGGCTTTCCCAAGGCATTCCTGAGCAACCCAGATGCTCTCCTTGATTTGCCATGCAAATCCCACCTGTTTTGATAATCCAGTGCACCATCACATGATGTGTTTTTTGACAGGAAGGGGTAGGAAGAAGGAGGTACCTTCTTGAGCACCTGCACCACCTTCCTCAAGAAAGTTAATACTTTAAACCATTTGGTGCATATACAATCAGAGTTTTCCTTCTTGAGGCTCAAAATCTCAATGAAGCAACATTCTTGTCCTCTTGGCAAAACTCCAACTGAGAGGCACTCAGCTTGGGACTTCAGTTAAATTTATAGTATTTGGCAGATGCCTTTATCCAAAGTGTCTTACATTTATCTCATTTATACAACTGAGCAGTTGAGAGTTAAAAGCCTTACTCAAGGACCTAGCTGTGACAGATTAGAATTTCTGAGATTTGAAATCACAACCATCTGATCAGTAGTCCAATGTTTTAACCACTTCCACTGGCCTATGAGTATCCCCTCACTCAACTGTTTCCTGGGTGATCTTTTATTTATTTATTTATTTATTTCTCCTTTATTTTACCAGGAATGTCCCTTTGAGATACATTATCTCTTCTTCCAGGGAGTCTTGGCCAAGGTGTCAGCAGTTAAGATAATAAAAAATTACAACATATAGATGATAGAACACATAAACACATAGACCATAAACACATACAGTAGACATGCAATACACATACAGGTATTATAAAAGAGTGGAAATAAAATAAACACAGACCAACAGGTTACACAGAAGACATTTCAGAAAAGAGACAAAAGAAGGAAAAAAGATATATATATGGGAATGTGGGCTAAAAATAAATTATGAAAAACACTGACACTGTTGTAAAAGAACTGAATTTAAAAGATTTTTAAAAACATTTAGGGAGGGTATAGAGTCCAGCTTTAAGATATTTTGTAGTGAATTCCATTCAGTTGGAGCATGTGAGGAAAAGGCAGATTTGCCAAGCTCTGTCCGTGTTATTGGAGATTGAAGGAGGAGTTTTACTGATGAGCGTGTACTGTAAGTATTAGTGCGGTGTGACAATAAATTACAAATGTACTGAGGAAGTTTACCCATTAAAGCCTTTGCAATGAATACAAGGCTGTGAAATTTCCTTCTAAGATGTAATGAAGTCCACCGCACCATACCATACAAATCACAGTGATGAGTTCTTGCTGCAGCACCAGTTACAAACCTTAAAGCAGAATGATAAACAACATCTAGTTTTTTCAGATAAGATGATGAAGCATGCATGTATACTATTGTGGGTGCAATCAGTTAATTATTGATATTAAGTGATCAATCTCGTTAAATCAGTCTCATTAAATTTTGAAGGTCAATAATTAAAATGAATCAATCCCATTGAATCATTTAATTTGACTCGTTTGAATTGAATCATACCATAGAATCACTCTCATTTGAAGTGAATCGTTCAGTGAATCGTTCAATGAATCATTTAGTGAATCATTTAGGGAATTGTTCAATGAATCATTTAGGGAATCATTTAGTGAATCATACCATTAATCCTGGTGCTTAATAATAAATTACCAAACAGCTAAATTATGGTACATTTCCAAATTATTAAGATCACTTACCATATTATATAACATTTGCACCCTTTTTGAATTCTTTGAGAAAATTGGGGACTTCAGATGTTGTTCACACAAATAAACACAGTTTGTTTAATAAATGAATTTATTATACAAAGATAAAAAGATAAATCAATATATACAAGCAGTGAAGTGTGTGTGTGTGTGTGTGTGTGTGTGAGAGAGAGAGAGAGAGAGAGGGAGTGTGAAGGACTTGACCATGTGTTTAGCCTCGTGTAGCTAACTACACGTGGTGGAGGCCTAGCTTGTTGGTAGCTAAACAAAAGAATGTTATCTAAACAGAACAAAGGATTAGCTCTGTGTTTAGCCTCGTGTAGCTAACTACACGTGGTGGAGGCCTAGATTAGCCTTGTGTTGCTAGTATGTGTTTGTGAAAGGCCCTATAGCCTAGCTAAAGTGTGTTTGTTAGGCCTGATGGCTTGCTGAGCACACGGTAGGCCTTGATTAGCTTTGTGTTGCTAAGCAGACAAAAGCGAAGCTGTAGCTAACCCACTAGCTCATAACCATACTGAATCCACTGAAATCTTAATGACATCAAGATGTATAATAATGAGAACTATATGTTAGTAGTAAAGAATAAAAGAGAGAAGCATGCGCAGCCTATCTATTAAACAATTGAGAGAACATAGAACCAAAATAAATCAACACGCTGCGTGTTCAACAGTGTAACAATAAACCTGGGTTTAAATTCACACTATTTCAAATAAAAGCAAATTCCTAAGACTATCCTAATTATGCCCAAATGCCAAAATCTTACTTAATCCTGCCTTTAGCAAGATATGAAGAACTATTCGCCGGTGTAGTCTCGGGCCTCGCCGTGGGAGCACGTGAGCCGCTCGTGATGGAGGCGGAGAAAACTTCCGGGTCCAGCGGAGCACTTGGGTGGTTCCCGTGAAAAGCAGAGGGTTCTTGGTCCGAATCTCAGCGTTCGTGAGGAAAAGTCTCTGATCAGAATCAGATGCACAACGCTTTTGAGTTAAAAAGGATTCAATCGCTTCTTAACTTCTGACTGCCTGGGCTGCAGTCGTGACGTCACTTCTAATGCAAGTAAACCGGTTGTAACTCAGGTTGAGTTTAAAGATCGCGCGACTCTAGAGTTTACCTTTGCCAAGGGTAAGAAGGAAAATCGCGCTGAGTGATGGATCTTGCAAGAAAGAAGACGTCTTTTTGGGGTGGAGAGCGCCTCTTTATACGTCCAGATCCATCGGGAGCCAGCCGTGAGAGACAAAATGGAAGAGCTTCCGCTTGGATTTATGCGTGCATGGCAGACTGACGTAGGTGATCCCGCCCACGCGTGACGTAGGTCACACGGAAGTTGCCTGGGAATTGTAGTTCTGACACAAGATGGCGGCATGATACCTACACTATATCTCCATAATCTAACACTGGCAGAAAAGTGCTCAGTACTAATCTTTTTCTAGCAGTAAAAGGGAAACATTTTTTTAAACGGTAATAAAAACCTAATTTAGGACGAAGTTTTTTCAGTATACTCTCTATATGAACTCCAAATGATAACTTGGCATCAAGCCAGATTCCAAGATATTTATAAGAGGTCACCCTCTCAAGTTGAGTGCCGTCTAGTGTTGAAAGAGTATACTCAGGAGAAGAGCGTGCACAATCAAAAATCATGAACTTAGTTTTTTTAGCATTTAACACAAGTTTTAATTTGACAAGTTTCAACTGTAAGGAATTGAATGCATGTTGTAAAGAATCTACTGCTATTTTTAATGATGAGGCAGATATATAAAGAATTTTATCATCCGCATAAAGGTGGGTTTTTGCTGGGTCTAAACCCATGCACATATCATTTATATAGATAGAAAACAAGATGGGTCCCAAGATTGACCCCTGGGGCACACCTGTTTTGACTGTAAGTAAAGTGGATTTACATTCTCCTATTGCAATACATTGAGTTCTCCCAGTTAAATAATTGGAGAACCAGTTTAAAACAGTGTTACTGAAGCCTATAGCCTGTAATCTATACAGAAGAAGACCATGGTCAACAGTATCAAATGCTTTTGTTAAATCTATAAATAGTGCAACACATGATTTTTTGTTGTCCAGAGCAGTAATTATATCATTTGTAACTGACATTACTGCCGTTATTGTACTATGACTCTGTCTAAAACCAGACTGATTGGGGGACAAAATATTATTATCAGACAAGAAAGTTTTAACTTGTTCGTTTACAATAGATTCAAATAATTTAGCAGTAACAGACAGCCTGGAGATAGGACGGTAATTGATCTCCAGGAAATTCTGAGATTCCAGCTTGTAATGCAACAAAACAGAACAAACATCAAGTCCAAGTTCAACTAGTGGCCTTGACGGGCCCTCACACGTGTGGTTCCGCAACCCAGGACATCCCGCCACCCAACAAAACAGTCACGTCATATATTCATCAAATGTTCGTCAGACAGGCCCATAACAGCTAAAGAGTATCAGAATCAGAGTCATATTCCAAGATATCGAGTTCAACATTCAGCAATATCCTACAGATATCAAATTCAACATTCAGTAATATCTTGGCATATGTTATAATATTTCAACATATTACAATATATCAAAAATCATTGTGCATTATGTTGTGCCTACTTGGCTCAAAATAAGCACAACATAAAGGGAGTCCACACCATTGTTCGGGTTAAATAGTATTTTATTTAAACATAATTAAGAAATAAGAAATAATAAGCATTTAAAGGAAAATAATAAAGCGCTGGTTGGCCCATGCAGGGCATCCATGGCACAAAGCAAGACTTACCCAACCCAAAAGCCCCAATAGCCAGCTAGCCAGCACTGAAGAGCCATGTATTTGAACTTGTCACGACTGTCTAGACCAGGTGTTGCAGTACCAGACAGCTCCCCCTTTGGACTGGCGGGAGACCCGGACAAGTTCAAATTCAATATATGGGGAAGGAGTGAGCACTCTCAGCAAGGCAAAGCCGGGCATGACATCACTGCCCCCAAAAGACAGAGACCCATATAAGGGACTCTGTTCACCTTCTGACTAAATAAATCAAAATCCAAAACTAAACCAAATAACACAAAAACTAATCCATTCTTTTAACCATTTTTTTCATATTACGATTACCATTCTTTTTTTTCAACTTTTCTTTTACCATTATTTATCACCATATATACATGTTTTTTACCATTAACATTATTTTAAACAACTCTCTTTTTTTTTTTACTATTTTGACCTGTTTTAATACCCCCCCACACACACACACATACACACACACCCCACACTCATAACAACATGGACCACAATCACCCTTCCCCCCAAAAAAAAATTCCCCACCCTATCCCTGCCTTCCATCCAGCAAATCCTGGTGCCTGGACAGCAATTTAAGAATGGAAAAAACAGGAAATGGAATAGAAAGAATATGAGACAGGGGAAGAAACCATACATGCCTTAACCATCCTCAGGGGCCCGAGACAATGCACCAGCTATAACATTGTCAGACCCTTTGATATGTCTTATGGACAAGTTGTAAGACTGCAGAAAAAGAACCCAGCGCATCATGTGCTGGTTAGTGTTCTGCAGTGAGGACAGAAAAGTGAGGGGATTGTGGTCAGAGAAAACGACCACAGGGTGCACCCCACCACCAACATAGACGTCAAAATATTGGAGTGCCCATACCAAGGTCAGGGCCTCCTTCTCTATGGTGGAGTAGTTAAATTAGTGACAGTTAAATTTTCTAGAAAAATAGCAAACCGGCCTGTCTACTCCATCCTCATCCTTTTGGAGGAGAACTGCTCCTGCTCCTACTTGACTAGCGTCTACCTGCAGCAGGAACGGCTCCTCCAACTTAGGTGCGGACAAGACTGGGGCAGAAGTCAAAAGGGACTTGGCATTCTCAAATGCTTGCTGACAATCAAAAGTCCAATTAAACTGAGATGAACCTTTCAACAAGTTTGTCAAAGGGTCAACAACAGATGAGAAATTACAGCAGAAATTTCTGTAATATCCTATCATACCTAAGAAATGCATTAATTCTTTTTTCGTTGCCGGATGTGGAAATTTGTCTGCAACAAAATGCACAATGATAGAAGGTCACTATTATTGTATGTGTGTGTGTGTGTGTGTGTGTGTGTCTGTTTGATTATTTGGTCCGCACCAGGCAGTAAAATTGTTACATTGTAGCATACAGACTGCGTGTGGTCCGCGTTCACACATGCAAACAAACCAATGCACCAGAATCAGAATCATATTACAAGATATCAAGTTCAACATTCAGCAATGTCTTGGCATATTATGTTATATTATTTCAACATATTACAACATATCAAAAATCCCTTAGCAATTCAACTTCAGCAATATCTTGGCATCATGTTTGCCAAGTTTGACATGAATTTGATGAACCGTCTAGGAGGAGTACGTTAAAAATGACCATGTGTAATTTCACTCCAAATGGCCTTATGACATCATCATTCCAAAGTTCTACCCATTCATTTCAATGGGAAATGGAAAAAGGGGCACTATGAAGTCCCTGGGCCATGCCCGGGGCCAAAAGTCTGTGGCTGAGTAGCGAGGACAATGACTGATGTGTGTATCAAATTTCATGAGTTTTCGTGCATGGGAAATGCCTCAAATAAGGCCAAACACAGCAGGATAATAATAATAATAATAATAATAATAATGATAATAATAATCAATCATCATCATAATAATAATCCTTCGAAAAACAATAGGGTCTTTGCACTGAACACTGCTCGGGCCCTAACAAGTTCAAGTTCAAAGTGTTTGTCATATGCACAGTAAGGACATGTCCTCTTGCTCAATGAAATTCTTAGTTTGCTGTCCACCATGAATGCCAATTACAAATAAATAAATAGGTGGAAGAAGTAATACAAAGTAAAGGCAATATAGTGCAAAAATAAAAGAAAAGCAAAAGCAACAAAAACAAACAAAAAAACACCAAGTATAGTACAAAATAAAGGTAAATGTAATGCAAAATAGGTAGTGTAATACAAAAATAAGGCAATGATCAGACATACTGTAGAAGCAGAAGGGCAGTGATGTGCGAATGTGCAAACAATGTAACCAGATGTAAATAGTCAAGGAAACAGTAGCAAAATGGCAGTAATGTGCAAATATGTGCAAACAATGTAACCAGATGTAAACAGTCAAGGAACAGCAGCAAAAAGGGCGGTAATATGCAAACAAATGTAAACTAAACAGTCAAGGACAGTTTACAGGGAGGTAGTCCATGGTTATAGACTCCTGCCAGCTGTTCAGGAGTCTGATGGCGGTGGGAAAGAAAGAGTTCTTTAGTCTGACAGTCTTACATTTCACTCTTCTGTACCTCTGGCCTGAGGGTAGAAGTGTGAACAGTCCATGCTGGGGGTGGGTGGGGTCTTTGAGGATGGAGGCAGCTCTCCTGTGGACTCTGCGGTGGTAGATGCTCTGCAGAGAGGGCAGTGGAGTTTTGGTGATCCATAATTTCACATGCCATATGATAGAGTCCCCTATAACCAGAGCTCTTTCAGGTTTCTCGGTGGGTGCATCACTAAAAACCTGTTCGACACGTCACGTGGAGAGGAGTGATGCTCCCATGAGTGAGCCTCAGTGGTAGCTCTACGCTTATGCTGCTGAGTCATCACCCATTCGCCCCGCTGTAAGGGCTCTAACGCCAGAGTTGGGGGATTACTAACTCCACCTAGGGCATCCAGAGTTTCCCCTACAGAAACTACACTGTTCTCATTCTCACTGACCTTCTCTAAAGCCTGGACATGCGCTTCTAACACTGTAATCTTCTCTGTCAGAGAGCTAACTAATCTTCACTTATCACAAATAAAGGTATCTCTAGCAATGGAGGAAGAATGACTAAACATCCTGCACTCAACACTCTGAACAGGCTGAAGGTGTGTCATGATGAAAAGATTCATGTACCTTAATTGAAGATCTGTTGATATTAAAGCAGATCCAATGTAGATGGCCTCCGCTTGTGGTCTTTATGCAGGAGAAGAGGAAAAAAAAGAAAAAGAAAGCTTCCCGTCTCAGCGTTCTTCCAGAAAAAGAGAGAGAAAAAAATGGAAAAAGGAAAGCGAAAGTGGAGAATACAAAAAGGAAAGCCACAGTACAATAAAAATGAAGAGGAGACTGGAAAATTATTTGTAGAAAAAAAATTTAAAAGATTAGTAATTAATGCCAGCACTTGCGGAAAAAAAGATTAGTCGCAAACAACTCAGGAACCAGGAAGTGCGTAGCATAGATCAGAAGCAGGGACATGTGATCAGACTGGCCAAGGTGTGCTAGGGGTTTAGCCCTGTAGGCCTGTCTGATGTTTGTGTACAACTTGTCCAGTGTTTTCTCTCCCCTGGACTGCTTTCAGATCAGCATGATTAAAGTCCCCGAAAATGATGTGAGCAGCCTCGGGATACTTGTTCTGTTTGTTGCTGATGGTGTCATGCAATAGCCCCAGAGCAGAGCTAGCATTAGCATCTGGTACTACAGTATATACACAGCAGTGTACAGCGTTAATCTCACGGGGGGGTACAAGGGTCTGCATTAAATTGTCATGAACTCCACATCCAGGGAGCAATCTCTAGTGACTACTGTAGAATTCATGCACCAGCTGTTGTTTACATAAATGCATAGCCCCCCTTCTCTTTCCTTACTGGAGCTTTCCAACCTGTCTTGCCGGTGTGCTGTGTAGCCTGCTAGCTCGATAGCCGTGTCCTGTATGAGTGGATTCAACCATGTCTCCGTGATCAGCATAATGCAACAGCCCCGGATAAGATCATTGGTTGCAATCTGCAGCTTCCACTCGTCCAGTTTGTTCACAAGAGACCTCACATTAGAGAGGAAAATGCTTGGAAGAGGTGGTTTGTGCAGCTGCTTCCTTAGCCTCACTAGCACACTGCCTCGGCACCCCCTTGGAACTCTACTCCAGGGAGCTCTACTCCAGGGAGAACCCCGTCACACACACGGCCATCGAAGAGACCACCCCACTGTCCATCATGGAGAAGCTGGACACCCCACCCACCATCAAGGAGCTCAGCAAGGCCATCAACTCGCTAGCCTGTGGTAAAGCTCCAGGTTGCGATGGCATCCCGCCTGAAGTCATCAAAGCCAGCAAGGAAAGCTCCCTCTTGGGCCAACTACACAAGCTTCTGTTACAGTGCTGGGAGGAAGGGATAGTACCCCAGGACATGCGTGATGCCAAGATCATCACGCTGTACAAGAACAAAGGGGACCACAGCGATTACAAAAACTATTGTGGTATCTCACTCCTCAGCATCATCGGCAAAGCCTTCGCCTGCGTTGTCCTCAACAGACTGCAGCTCCTCGCTGAGTGGGTGTACCCAGAGGCACAGTGCGGCTTTAGAGCTGCCACATTGACCATTGACGTGGTTTTCTCCCTGAGACAGCTACAGAAGAAGTGCCGTGAGCAGAGACAACCCTTGCTCATCACCTTCATCAACCTGACCAAGGCGTTTGACTTGGTCAGCAGAGAAGGACTCTTTATCCTCCTACACCGGATTGGATGTCCCCCCAAGCTCCTGAGGATGATCACATCCTTCCATGACAACATGAGCGGCACTGTTCAGCACAACGGATCATCCTCGGACCCCTTCCCAATCAAGAGCAGTATCAAGCAGGGGTGTATCCTCGCTCTGACTCTCTTCGGCGTGTTCTTCTCCCTGCTGTTGCGCCACACCTTCCAACAGTCCATAGCCAGCATCTTCCTCCACACCAGGAGTGATGGGGGCCTCTTCAACCTGGCACGCCTCCAAGCAAAGATGAAGGTGCAGAAGGTCCTCATCAGAGAGATGCTCTTCGCAGACGATGCCGCCCTCACTGCCCACACCAAGGAAGTACTACAGTGATTCATCACCCACTTTGCAGATGCCTGCAATGAGTTCTGGCTCACTATAAGCCTGAAGAAGACCAACATCATGGGCCAGGATGTCAGTAGAGCTCCCCACATCATCATCAGCAAGCACACCCTCAAAGTGGTGGATAGTTTCACCTATCTGGGCTCCACCATCTCCAGCAACCTCTCTCTCGACACTGAGCTGAGCATGCAGATCAGCAAAGCAGTAACAGCAATGGCCCGTCTTGCGAAGAGAGTCTGGGACAACACCATGCTCACGACCAACACCAAAATGAGAGTGTATCAGGCCTGCGTGCTGAGCACTCTCCTCTATGAAAGTGAAGCATGGACCCTCTTCTCCCGCCAAGAGCGCAGACTGAACACCTTCCACATGTGCGGTCTCAGAAGACTTCTGGGCATCACCTGGCAGGACCATGTCACCAACAACCAATGTCCTGGCCAAGGCAGGGATGCCCAGCATGTTTGCCATGCTGACCCAGAGACGCCTGTGCTGGCTAGGCCACGTCAGCCGCATGGATGACGGCTGCATTCCAAAGGACTTGCTGTATGGTGAGCTGGCCACAGGCTCCAGACCCAGAGGATGACCCGCCCTATGCTACATGGACGTGTGCAAGCGCAACCTGAGGGCAGGCGGTTTCAACCCCGCAGACCTGGAGACGGCAGCCTCAGACCGCACCGGCTGGCGGTCCACCACCAAGGCTGTCATTGGGGAAGCCAAGGAAAGGAGAGAGACCCGGTGGGGGGAGAGGAGGCTCTGATGACAGCAGAGACTGCAGTCGGCACCAACAGACACCCGACCAAGCAACTTCACCTGCAGCAACTGTAGCAGACCATGCGGCTCACGCATCGGCCTATACAGTCATACTAGGCACTGCAACTCAATAACTGATGAATGACCCCAGGCACAGATCACCATGATCTTTCGAGATCAAAGGAGCCAACAGGATGGATGGAAATAAAATGCCCTAACTGACTTAACACATGAAATGCATAGTAATATGAAATGCATGGCATTGTTGAGAAATTAGTTTGAAGGTCTTTAGCACACATGGATCTAAATCTTTGGCCTCAACTGTACAAGGATGACTGGCATCAAGACGACTCTGTCTGAGACCACATGGAGAATGAACTTCCCCTAGATAGAGAATATACAAGCAATTGAATGTCTTCAAACAAACATGGACCACAAGCACATTCACTAAACACTAATATGGATATTAATTTAAGTCATCCATCCATCCATTAACTGTAGCCACTTATCCTGTTCTACAGGGTCACAGGCAAGCTGGAGCCTATCCCAGCTGACTATGAGCGAGAGGCGGGGTACACCCTGGACAAGTCGCCAGGTCATCACAGGGCTGACAGAGAGACAAACAACCATGCATGCTCACATTCACACCTAAGGTCAAAGTCATGTCTAACCTGCATGTCTTTGGACTGTGGGGGAAACCGGAGTACCCGGAGGAAACCCACGCCGACATGAGGAGAACATGCAAACTCCACACAGAAAGGCCCTTGCTGGCTGCTGGGCTCGAACCCAGGACCTTCTTGCTGTGAAGCAACAGTGCTAACCACTATACCACTGTGCCACCCTAATTTAAGTCAAGTCAAGTTTATTTTTATAGCGCTTTTAACAATAGACACTGATGCAAAGCAGCTTTACAGAATTTTAGCAACTTTAAACATGAGCTAATTTTATTCTTAGTCTACCCCTAGTCTACCCCCAATGAGGAAGTCTGTGGTGACAGTAGCAAGGAAAAACTCCCTCAGATGACATGAGGAAGAAACCTCAAGAGGAGCCAGACTCAAAAGGGAACCCATCCTCATTTGGGTGATAACAGATAGTGTGATTATAACATTTTTAACAGTTTTAACATGAAGTCTGTTTTGTTGATGTTATAAACTGTTCATTGATGGAAACTTGAGTGCAAAACTGTTCATGACAACTGCAGTCCTAAAGTTAGCAAGTTAACTGTAGTCCTCAGCCATAAAAAAGCATTACTGTAAGTGTCTGGAGCCATCTTCCAAGTGCAACTTTCAACTGTCCATATGGGGCCGTCCTCCACAGGAACAATGTGATGATACTCTAGCCAGACATAGGGCATCAGGATGGATCAGGCAGGTCTGAGGAGCAGAAGAGGTCAGCATCTCTATTTCAGGATTGACATGTAACTCAGAGGGACAGATGGGGGGGGTAGAGAACATAGGTTGATAGGTATGCCCGTTGTCACCTAATGAGTGAGGACAGTATATATATCTTGTGCTGAGTGAAAGCAGAGACTCTGGCAAAACTAACTATGACAGCATAACTGAAAGGGGAGAGCCAGAAGGTAACACAGACATGAGGGAGGCCTGGGACATAAAGCAGCAACCACTACACCATCATCAAACCCGAGTGAGCAAGTGTGTTTGTTTGTGTGTGTGTGGGGGGGGCAGCATCCATACATCCCAGTTTACCAAAACACTCTATGCCTGAGGACCCTCCAGATCTACTCATTTACCTAATAAAATTAACAAAAGGCTTGATTAAACAGATGTGTTTTAAGCTGAGACTTAAACACTGAGACTGTGTCTGAGTCCCAAACACTACTTAACTGTGGAGCTTTGTAAGAAAAGGAGATTTAAAAAAATCTCTTCCCTTCTGTTTTTTCTGTTTTGTTTTGGCTGCTTATTCTAACCACTCTCTAATAGGCATTCTTAGGCACTGAAATATTGGTATCAGCATGATTAGATGTTTTTGATGGAGACTATGAATGTGTGTGTATCAGTTTGTGTGTGTGTACACACACACACACACACACACACACACACAGGCCACTTTATTAGGAACATCCATCCACCTGCAGTTTTCTGCAGTTCTCTAATCAGCCAATCCCTTGACAGCAGCACAATGCATAAAATCATGCAGCTACAAATCAAGAGCTTCAGTTAAAGTTCACTTCAAACATCAGAAGGGGAAAATTGTGGTCTCTGTGACTTTCACTGTGGCATGGGTGTTGGTTTGCATCAGATGGAGTGGTTTGAGTATTTCAGAAACTGCTGATCTCCTGGGGTTTTCACACACAACAGTCTCTAGAGTTTACACAGAATGGTGCGAAAAACAAAAAACATTGAGTGAGCGACAGTTCAACAAAAATGTTCATGTTCCTCAAACACATAGTAAAACCAGAGAAAATGATAATTTTGCTGTGGTCTTTTAATTTTTTCCAGAGCACTGTGTGTGTGTGTGTGTGTGTGTAGGTGTGTGGGTGGGTGCATGCATGTGCGCGCACACACACACACACACACACACACACACACACACACACACACACACACACACACCAGCCACTTTAATAGGAACTTGTTGTTGATTCTAAGATCCCTGTTCTTGGCTGCAGGAGTGGAACCAAATGTGTTGTTTTGCTGTTGCATGCTGAGATGCTTTTCTGCTCACCACTGTTGTAAAGAGTGATTATATGAGTTACTATATCCTTCCTGGAAGCTTGAACCAATCTGACCATTTTCCCCTGACCTCTCTTATCAACAAGGCATTTGTTTCCACCCGCAAAACTGTCGCTCACTCACGCAATTTTTTTTTTGGCACCATTCTGTGTAAACTCTAGACTGTTGTGTGTGAAAACCCCAGGAGATCAGCAGTTTCTGAAATACTCAAACCAGTCTGTAGAAATAGTTGAAGGTGGGTGGAGCACAGAAGCACGGCAGGCCAGAACTGAGTTCTCACAAAAACCTTTTATTTGCGCTTTTCAGCATCTTATTTCGCTCACCCACATGCACACACGCACACAAGTGTCCAGGTTGGGGAGAGCTCCCTTCCTCTGCTCTCCCTCTCCTCTTATAGGGCACGGTCACTGGGGAAGACACACAAACACAGGTTAATTCCCATCAGGTGCAGTGATTCTGCCAATTACCTTCCCTGACTCTGCCCTCCATTCACAGACCAACGCTTGACCACGCCCCCGCTGCCACACAGTCCATCTGGCTCAAGCCAACACCCATGCCACAGTGAAAGTCACAGTTATTCCCATTCTGATGTTTTAGGTGAACATTAACTGAAGCTCTTGATTTGTATTTGCATAATTTTATGCATTGTGCTGCTGTCAAGGGATTGGCTGATTAGAGAACTGCAGAAAACCGCAAGTGGATGGGTGTACCCAATAAAGTGGTGTGTACACACACACTTTTTATTTTTTATTTTTAAAAAATATATTATTATTATTATTATTAACTGCATACATTGCTGTGAATGCTAAGCCAATAGAACTGCATTGTGATACACACACACACACACACACACACACACACACACACACACACACACTCAAACTTTGGTTTTCATGTTTTTTTTTCTCTGATCAGTCTTGCATGTCGTACCCCATGACTCTGTTACCGTGACAACTTTATCAAATAAACACGGTGATCAAATCCAAATAGACTAGAGATGTAATTTGTGTATGTGCCTTGTAGCTCATTAAAAGATGGTAATTAATCGTTCAGGGACAGAACAAGAAAAACAGCATTCAAAACATGACACTGCACTTCACTGAGTTTCTCAGAATCTGTACTTCTAAAATAAATGAGAGCACTCATTATTTAGTCAGCAGTGTTATAGACTGTATTTTACTCTGGAGGGTGAGACTGTAGGAAGTAAGACAGAGACAGTGAGACCTTAGGGATTGAAACTGAGAGGGAGTAATACAAAGAAAGAGGTCAGAAATTAGCAAGTGTGTGGCACAGTGATGTTCATGGGTATTCGCTGGTGCCAATCGTTATTAAATTTTGGGTGCAAAAGCATAGAGTGGAGGCAGCAGTTAGTCCTCATCTCACCCATCCACTAATTATTAGGACAAATTGGTCAGGGTTTAAGGCATTAATAAGAGAAATGTTTGTTGGTTGGTCCTGCAGGAAGGAAGCAGGGTGTGAATTTGTGCTCAGTGCTGGCTGGGGAAGTGATGCCAGGGTCATCAATGTCAGCTCCACATCAGAGCAACATGGAGGGTGGGGAGAGTTCCACCCCACCATGCTTTGTGGGGATTCTCCGCAGGGATTTTGCCTTGGAGCAGGCACATGATGAGACTCTAAGACACACCTTTGACCAAGTGAGAGTCATTGAAGATTTGCAAATCCAGCTAAATGTTGCACTATCCCACCTGTACTTTTCAGTTATTAAAGATAGGTTGTATTAAGTGATGCAGGACATTCAAATCAAGGAATAGACAACCCAATTGTTGGTACTGAAGAGCCAAAGGGAAATCCTGTTCCATGCAGCTCATCATAATCTGATGGCTTGGCAGGAAAAAAAAACACTAAACCATTTCACAGTGCAATTTTACTGGCTGGGCATTCACAGCAATGTATGCAGTTAATAATAATAATAATAATAATAATAATAATAATAATAATAATAATAATAATAATACATTTTATTTATAAGCACCTTTCATGACACTCAGGGACACTTTACAAGAATAAAACAGATAAAATAAACAACAGATAAAAACTACACAATATAAAAAGTGCAATTTACAGGGAATAAGCTAAACAGCAGATAGAAACTAAACAGCAAAAATAAGAAAAAAGAGAGAAAAAAAGACAAATTACAAAGAATAGGCTATTTTGAACAGGTGAGTTTTGAGTCTAGATTTGAAAAGAGAAAAAGAGTCAATGTTATGGATATCAGGTGGGTGGGAGTTCCAGAGTTTGGGAGCAGAGTGGCTGAAAGCTGTGCTCCCCATGGTGCTAAGGTGGGCAGAGGGCACGGTGAGATGAGTGGAAGAGGTGGATCTGAGCGAATGGGTGAAAGTTGCGATATGGAGGAGATTTGACAGATAAGGGGGGGCAAGATTGTGGATGGCCTTGAATGTGTCTAGTCTCACCTCGTCTTCATCCACTTATCCAGGGCTGGGTCGCGGAGGCAGCAGTCTGAGCATGGAAGCCCAAACTTCCCTTTCCCCAGACACCTCGGCCAGCTCCTCGGGAAGAACACTGAGGTGTTCCCAGGCCAGCAGAGAGACATAGTCCCTCCAGCATGTCCTGGGTCTTCCCCGGGCCTCCTCCCGGGGGGACATGCCTGGAATACCTCCCCAGGGAGGCGTCCAGGAGGCATCCGAAAGAGATGCCTGAGCCACCTCAGCTGATTCCTTTCGATGTGGAGGAGCAGCGGCTCTACTCTGAGCTCCTCCCAAGTGACTGTGCTTCTCACCCTATCTCTAAGGGAGCGCCCAGCCACCCTGCGAAGGAAACTCATTTCAGCCGCTTGTATCCACTATCTTGTTCTTTCGGTCATTACCCAAAGCTCATGACCATAGGTGAGAGTCGGAACGTAGATCGACTGTTAAATCGAGAGCTTTGCCTTTTGGCTCAGCTCCTTCTTCATCATGATGGACCGGTAAAGTGACCGCATTACTGTGGAGGCTGCACCAATCTGCCTATGGATCTCATACTTTATCCTTCCCTCACTCCTGAACAAGACCAACCTGGAGAGGGCAAGCCACCCTTTTCTGGTCGAGAACCATGGCCTCGGACTTGGAGGTGCTGATTCTCATCCCAGCTGCTTCACACTCGACTGCAAACCGCCCCAGTGCATGCTGAAGGTCCCGGTTTGAAGAAGCCAACAGGGCAACATCATCTGCAAAACGCAGAGATGAAATCCTGTGGTTCCCAAACAGGATAGATTAGGGATAAAATTAGCTCATGTTTTAAGTCGTTAAAATTCTGTAAAGCCGCTTTGCGACAATGTTTATTGTTAAAAGCACTATACAAATAAACTTGACTTGAAACTTGACTTGATTCCTTCCAGCCCTTGACTACACCTAGAAATTCTGTCCATAAAAATTATGAACAGAACCGGTGACAAAGGGCAGCCCTGCCGGAGTCCAACATGCACTGGGAACAGGTCTGACTTACTGCCGGCAATGCAAACCAGACTCCTGCTCCATTCTGTTAGGACTGGGACTGTTTTGGCCTCTAGAGGCCACTGTCATTTCCTTTTCTGGTCATGTTTGTTTTGGGCCTCTAGAGGTCACCACTGTGTTCTGTGTTTTGTTTTGTCTTATTGCCTGTTTCCTGCCCCGCCCTGTCCTTAATTAGTTTGTGTATTTATACCTCTGAGTTCAGTCCTCTTGTCACGGAGTCTTTGTGCTGTTATGTTTAGCTCCAGTTACCTCTGTTCCGATTTCCTCGCCCGTGTCTTTGTGGTTTTTGTACTTTGCTTTCTTTTGGATTTTTTTGGACTTTGTGTTTACCATTTTGGATCCTCTGAGCATTTGTATTTTTGCCTCTGCTTTTCTGGTTTTTTGGCTCTTTGTTTCTTTGAACTTTTGTTTTTTCCTGGTTATCTTCTGAGCATTTGGATTATACTTTTGTTTTTGCCTTGGATTGTAAATAGTGTAAATATTGTAAATAACCTTTTGATACTTTTTCTACTTCCGCCTCACACCTCTGCATTTGAGTCATCCCCCTGGTGGCCTAGTGGGGGTTTGCTGGATTATCACACCAGCAAACCAGGTTCGAATCCCAGCAAAACCCTAACAGAAAGACTCCGTCATGACCGACTCAGCAGAGGCTTCTTTATCTGTCTACCTGGCCAACCTTCAGGGAATGATGGCTGCGTTAACATGCCTCGGATCCACCATGGACACTCATGGATGGACTCTTGCAAGCCAACATGAGACCCTTGCCCGCCACGAGGTACTGCTTCAGCAGATTGGGAGAACCCTGGCACAGCTGACTTCTCTGCCCCCATCTCCTCCACCTGATTCTGCTCCTGCTCCACCATCCGCTCCTGCCCCAGTGCCTCCTGCCATGCTGCCTTCTTCACCTCGCAAACCCAGCCTTCCTGAACCACAGAGGTATGACGGCAAGCACAGAGAGTGTCGAGAGTTCCTTACCCAGTGTCAACTCACTTTTGAGCTTCAGCCTACCACCTACACTATGGATCGCCGCAAGATTGCCTTTGTGATAACCTTGTTAGCTGGTAAGGTGCGAGCCTGGGCTACTGCTATCTGGCAGAGACAGGGACCTGAGTGCTCTGATTTCCAGCTGTTTACTGAGGAGATGCTGCATGTCTTCGATCAAGCAGACATCAGTAAAGACGCAGCCAGAAAGCTCATGTCCATCCAGCAAGGGGGAAGCGTCGCAGACTATGCCATCTCGTTCCGGATGCTCGCAGCAGTAAGTGGATGGAACGAGACTGCCCTGGTGTCAGCCTTCCACCATGGTCTGTCTGACCCTATCAAAGACGGTCTGGCTTCTATCGGATGCCCAAGTGACCTCAAAACACTGATCTCACATTCTACTCATCTGGACAACAGGATTAGAGAGCGTCGCCAAGTCCTGAGCCTCCCCGGCCTCCCTGCCTCAACCTGGAGTCCGTCCACCTCTTCCAGTGACTGTCCAGAGCCCATGCAGGTTGGTCGTACTCATCTCTCTGCAGCCGAGAGGGAGCACAGAAGGAGGGACAAGTGCTGCATCTACTGTGGCAAGCCTGGTCACTTCCGAGCATCATGTCCCAAGCTCTCGGGAAAAGGACCACCCCGTCCAGCCGAGGGAGGGTTGTGCCTACCCTCTCTCCCGGACTCCCTGGCCAAGGAATCTACATCCCGGTCTCCATCTCCTGGGGTGAGTCCGTCCATTCTTGTCAAGCTTTGTTAGACTCAGGGGCGGCTGGAAACTTTATGGATATTCACTTCACCCAAAGTATCAATGTCCCGACTGCACCTCTTGAAGTCACACTGTCAGTGTCTGCCCTGGATGGCCAAGCCTTAGGCGACGGAAGAGTCACCCAAGTAACTACTCCAGTCTTCCTCCAGTCTCAAAGTCACAAGGAAGAAATATCCCTGCACCTGATTCCTTCACCTGAGTTCCCAGTTATTCTAGGTCTCCCTTGGCTTACCCGCCACAACCCTCGTATAGACTGGGTCACTAGCCAGGTTGTGGAGTGGGGTCCTGCTTGCTATGCCTCTTGTCTGCTCTCTAGCTCTCCTGTGTCTCCTGCCGAGCCTCCTGATCTCACCGAGTTATCTCAAGTTCCCACAGAGTACTGGGATCTTAAGGAAGTTTTCAGCAAGAGCAGGGCCGCCGTTCTTCCTCCGCACTGTGCCTACGACTGTGCCATCGACTTGCTCCCTGGGACTACCCCTCCTCGTGGCAGACTGTTTTCCCTCTCTCAGCCAGAACGCAAGGCCATGGAGGAATACCTCAAAGACGCCCTGGTCTCTGGGTTCATTCGACCCTCCACCTCACCC
This sequence comes from Neoarius graeffei, assembly GCF_027579695.1. Classification (NCBI taxonomy): domain Eukaryota; kingdom Metazoa; phylum Chordata; class Actinopteri; order Siluriformes; family Ariidae; genus Neoarius; species Neoarius graeffei. Next base: position 108,291,842 of record NC_083574.1, on the reverse strand, counting down.
ACTGGTGCCGGCTTCTTCTTTGTCGGCAAGAAGGATGGGGGGCTTCGACCATGTATTGACTACAGGGGCCTGAACAAGATCACTGTGCGCAACCGATATCCCCTTCCGCTGATGTCCACAGCATTCGACCTGCTCCAAGGTGCCACCGTCTTCACCAAGTTGGACCTACGGAACGCATACCACCTCATCCATATCCGACAGGGAGATGAGTGGAAGACTGCCTTCAACACCCCGTCTGGGCACTACGAATACCGGGTGATGCCCTTCGGACTCACCAATGCACCAGCTGTTTTTCAGGCCCTAATCAATGACGTCTTGAGGGACATGATTAACCTGTACGTTTTTGTCTACCTCGACGACATCCTTATCTTTTCCAAGACCATGCAGGATCACCGCCACCATGTCCGCCAGGTTCTCCAGAGGCTGCTACAGAACAATCTGTTCGCCAAGGCCCAGAAATGTGAATTTCATGTTCCCGAGGTCTCCTTTCTGGGTTTTATTGTACGGACAGGCCAACTCCAAATGGACCCAGCCAAGAGCCTGGCCGTCCGGGACTGGCCCACTCCCAAGTCCGTCAAAGAGGTTCAGCGGTTCTTAGGATTTGCTAACTTCTATTGCAAATTTATCAGGAACTTTAGTTCTGTAGCAGCACCCATGTTGGACCTCACCAAAGGAACAGGTGGATCTTATGTCTGGTCTCCTCAGGCGGAAAAGGTGTTCAAAGACCTCAAGGACCGCTTCTGCATGGCACCCATTCTGGTCCTCCCGGACACCTCCCAACCATTCATCGTGGAGGTGGACGCCTCAGACAGTGGTGTCGGCGCGGTGCTCTCTCAACGTTCGGAAGGAAAGCTGCACCCCTGCGCTTACTTCTCCCACCGCCTGAGTCCTGCGGAGTCCCGGTACGATGTGGGGGATCGAGAACTGCTAGCAGTCAAACTGGCCCTTGAGGAGTGGAGGCACTGGCTGGAGGGAGCGCAACATCCATTCCTGGTTTGGACGGACCATAAGAACCTGGAGTACCTCCAGCAAGCCAAGAGACTGAACCCATGACAAGCTAGGTGGGCCCTGTTTTTCAGTCGGTTTGACTTATCCCCATCGTACCGCCCCAGCTCCAAGAACACCAAACCTGATGCACTGTCCAGGCTGTTCTCTGCCACTAACAGGGAGAGTGAAGTCGGGCCTATCATCCCTATATCCCGGATTGTGGCTCCTGTCCGCTGGGGTATTGAGGAGACCATTCAACAAGCTCAACGCCGGGACCCTGATCCTGGGACGGGGCCACCGGGCCTCCTGTACGTCCCTCGTCAAGTCCAGGCCAAGGTTCTCCAGTGGGGTCACTCTTCCCCTCTCACCGCCCACCTGGGAGCTCGGAGGACCCTGGACTTCCTGAAAAGATGCTTCTGGTGGCCTAACATGGAGAAGGAAGTGAGGTAATTCGTCCTGTCCTGTGAGGTCTGCACCAGAACCAAGAACCCGCGACAGTGTCCCCAGGGTCTCCTGCATCCTCTGCCTATTCCCCGGCATCCCTGGTCCCACGTGGCGGTCGACTTCATCACGGGTCTCCCTGAGTCTCAAGGTAACACTGTCATATTGGTCATAGTGGACAGATTATCCAAGGCCTGCCGCTTTATTCCACTGTGCAAACTCCCCTCTGCCCTTGACACTGCTAAATTGTTGTTCAATCATGTCTTCTGAGTTTTTGGTCTCCCTCAGGACATCATCTCTGACTGGGGGCCCCAGTTCTCCTCCCGAGTATGGCATGGCTTCTGCAAGAGCATTGGGGCCACTGCCAGCCTCTCCTCTGGGTTCCACCCCCAGTCCAATAGCCAGACGGAGAGGCTCAACCAGGACCTGGAAACCACCCTGCGAGGCCTGGCTATGGATAACCCGATATCGTGGAGCACCTGGCTGCCATGGGCAGAGTACGCCCACAACACCCTGCAGTCATCGGCCACCAAGCTGTCGCCGTTCCAGTGCCAATTCGGGTTCCAGCCACCTCTGTTCCCGGACCAGGAGGAGGACACTGGGGTGCCCTTGGTCAACCATTACGTAAGATGGTGTTGCAAGGCCTGGAGCAAGGTCAGGAGGACACTCATCCAGACCTCCAGTACCAACCAGACTCAGGCCAACCACCATAGGAGACCTGCCCACACTTTCCGCCCTGGGCAGCAGGTTTGGCTGTCCACCAAGGACCTTCTGCTGCGGGTGGAGAACCGCAAGCTTGCTCCTCGCTACATTGGCCCCTTCAAGGTTGTACGCAGAGTTAACCCTGTCTCCTACCGGCTCCAGTTACCACGTATGCTAAGGATCAACCCCACATTCCATGCTTCCCTGTTGGGGCCTGTACTGACGTCCACGTATGCCCCTGCCCCTAGGAACCCCCTGCCCCCCCGCATCTTCGAGGGTCAGACTGTGTTCACCGTGCACCACCTGCTGGACTCCCGCCGGGTTCGCGAGGGCCTCCAATATCTTGTGGACTGGGAGGGCTATGGCCCTGAGGAGCGCTGCTGGGTCCCAGCTCGGGACATACTCAATAAAGAACTTTGTCGGGACTTCCATTCGGCCCATCCTGATCGTCCTGGGAACGTCAGGAGACGCTCCTGGGGGGGGGGGGTCCTGTTAGGACTGGGACTGTTTTGGCCTCTAGAGGCCACTGTCATTTCCTTTTCTGGTCATGTTTGTTTTGGGCCTCTAGAGGTCACCACTGTGTTCTGTATTTTGTTTTGTCTTATTGCCTGTTTCCTGCCCCGCCCTGTCCTTAATTAGTTTGTGTATTTATACCTCTGAGTTCAGTCCTCTTGTCACGGAGTCTTTGTGCTGTTATGTTTAGCTCCAGTTACCTCTGTTCCGATTTCCTCGCCCGTGTCTTTGTGGTTTTTGTACTTTGCTTTCTTTTGGATTTTTTTGGACTTTGTGTTTACCATTTTGGATCCTCTGAGCATTTGTATTTTTGCCTCTGCTTTTCTGGTTTTTTGGCTCTTTGTTTCTTTGAACTTTTGTTTTTTTCCTGGTTATCTTCTGAGCATTTGGATTATACTTTTGTTTTTGCCTTGGATTGTAAATAGTGTAAATATTGTAAATAACCTTTTGATACTTTTTCTACTTCCGCCTCACGCCTCTGCATTTGAGTCATCCCCCTGGTGGCCTAGTGGGGGTTTGCTGGATTATCACACCAGTGAACCAGGTTCGAATCCCAGCAAACCCCTAACACATTCATACAGATACCGGACAGCCCTTAGCAAAGAGCCCTGAACCCCATACTCCCAAGGCACCCCCCACAGAATACCAGGAGGTACATGGTCAAATGCCTTCTCCAGATCCACAAAGCACATGTGGACTGGTTGGGCAAACTCCCATGAACCCTTGAGCACCCTATGAAGGGTATAGAGCTGGTCCAGTGTTCCACAACCAGGATGAAAACCGCATTGTTCCTCCTGGATCCGAGGTTTGACTATTGGCTGAATTCTCCTCTCCAGTACCCTGGAGTAAACCTTCTCAGGGAGGCTGAGAAGTATGATTCCCCTATAATTGGAGCACACTCTCCAGTCCCCTTTCTTAAAAAGAGGGACTGCCACTCCAGAGGCACTGTCCCCGACCGCCACGTGATGTTGAAGAGGCGTGTCAGCCAAGACAGCCCCACAACATCCAGAGACTTGAGATACTCAGGGTGGCTCTCATTCACCCCTGGTGCCTTGCCACCGAGGAGCTTGCAAACCACCTCAGTGACTTCAGCTTGGGTAATGGACAAGTCCACCTCTGAGTCATCAGCCTCCACTTCCTCAATGGAAAATGTGACGGTGGGATTGAGGAGATCCTCGAAGTATTCCTTCCACCGCCCGACAATGTCCCCAGTTGAGGTCAACAGCTCCCCACCCACACTGTAAACAGTGTTGGCGAGTACTGTTTCCCCCTCCTGAGGCGCCAGACAGTTTGCCAGAATTTCTTCGAGGCCGATCGATAGTCCTCCTCCATGGTCTTACCAAACTTCTCCTAGTTCCGAGTTTTGCCTCTGCAACTGCCCGAGCTGTGGCACGCCTGGCCTGCTGATACCCGTCAGCTGCCTCAGGAGTCCCGGAGGCCAACATGGCCCGATAGGACTCCTTCTTCAGCTTGAAGGCATCCCTTACTTCCGGTGTCCACCACCGGGTTAGGGGATTGCCGCCACGACAGGCACCGGAGAACTTGCGGCCACAGCTCTGAATGGCCGCATCTACAATGGAGGTAGAGAACATGGTCCACTCAGACTCAATGTCCCCCGCCTCCCTTGGAAGCTGGAAGAAGCTCTCCCAGAGGTGGGAGTTAAAGATCTCCCCATCAGAGTGCTAGGTCAGATGTTCCCAGCAGACCCTCACCATACGTTTGGGCCTGCCAGGTCTGTCCTGCTTCCTCCTCCGCCAGCGGATCCAACTCACCACCAGGTGGTGATCAGTTGACAGCTCAGCCCCTCTCTTCACCCGAGTGTCCAAGACATAGGGCTGGAGATCCAATGAAATGACAACAAAGTTGATCATTGACCTCCGACCTAAGGTGTCCTGGTGCCACGTGCACTTATGGACACCCCTATGCTTGAACATGGTGTTCGTTATGGACAAACCATGACTAGCACAGAAGCTCAATAACAAAACACCACTCGGGTTCAGATCGGGGAGGCCGTTCCTCCCAATCAAGCCCCTCCAGGTTTCACTGTCATTGCCCACATGAGTGTTGAAGTCCCCCAGTAGAACAATGGAGTCCCCAGTCTGAGCACCTCTCAGTACCTCTCCCAGGGACTCCAAGAAGGCCAGATACTCTATACTGCTATTCAGCCCGTAGGCACAAACAGCAGCAAGAGCCCTCTCCCTGATCCGAAGGCACAGAGAGGCGACCCTCTCGTTCACTGGGGTAAACTCCAACACATGGCGGCTGAGCTGGAGACCTATAAGCAAGCCCACACCAGCCCACCGCCACTCACCATGGGCAACTCCAGAGAAGTGGAGAGTCCGGCCCCTCTCGAGGAGCTGGGTTCCGGAGCCCAACCTGTGTGTGGAGGTGAGCCCGACTATCTCTAGACAGTACCTCTCAACCTCCCACACAAGCTCAGGCTCTTTCCCCCCCAGCGAAGTGACATTCCATATCCCAACAGCTAGCCACTGTGTTCGGGGATCAGGTCATCGAGGCCCCTGCCTTCAACTGCAGCCCAATCCACACTGCACCAGCCCCCTATGGCTACCTCTGTGGGTGGTGAACCCACAGGAGATTGGGCCCATGTCACCACTTCGGGCTGAGCCCGGCCAGGCCCCATGGGCAAAGGCCCAGCCACCAAGCACTCGCATACGAGCCCCAACCCCGGGCCTGGCTCCAGGGTGGGGCCCAGGCTGCACCATACCGGGCGACATCATGGTCCTTGATCGATTATTATCCATAAGGGTTTTGGTGAACTGCTCTTGGTCTGGCCTGTCACCTAGGACCTGTCTGCCTTGGGAGACCCTAATAGGGGCATAATGCCCCCGACAACATAGCTCCTAGGATCATTCAAGCACACAAACCCCTCCACCACAATAAGGTGGTAGTTCTAGGAGGGGCCTTGAATGTGTAAAAGAGAACTTTGAAATCAATTCTGTACTTAACTGGGAGCCAGTGGAATTGTTGTTGGACAGGGGTAATGTGATGGAATGAGGGAGTTTTGGAGATAATGCGAGCGGCTGCATTCTGGACCAGTTGAAGCTTATTGAGGGATTTGTGAAGGAGGCCAAAAAGGATAGAAATACAATAATCAATATGGGAGGTGACAAGGCTGTGAACAAGGATAGACATGGTATGGGGGGTGAGGGAAGGGCAGAAACAATTAATATTATGAAGATGGAAATATGCAGACCGGGTTATATTACTGATATGAGACTGAAAAGATAATGAGCTATCAAGGATGACACCCAAACTCTTAACCTGAGGGGAGGGGGAAACTAAGGAGCTGTCGATTGTGATGAAGAAACTGTCAACTTTGGATAGTGTGGATTTTGTGCCAAGAAGAAGAATTTCAGTTTTGTCACTGTTAAGTTTTAGGAAGTTTGAGGTGAACCAGGATTTTATTTTAGATTAGCAGTTAGAAAGGGAAGAGGGTGGGAACATGGAATTTTGTTTGCTGGATAGATAGATAGAGCTGGGTGTCATCCGCATAGCCATGGAAATGGATATTGAATTTATGGAATATATTGCCAAGGGGTAAATAATGAAGAGAAGGGGTCCCAGGACAGATCCCTGGGGCACACCTGAGAAAACGGGGGATGACTGGGATCTGAAGGATTTGAGTTGGATGAACTGAGTGTGGCCCGAGAGATAAGAGTAAAACCAGTCAAGTGCGGTGTGATTGTTGTGTGTTGTGGGAGTTAAGGGAATGGCCCTCTCCTGGCTCAGGTCTTATCTAGCTGATCGTTATCAGTATGTTGATATAAATGGTGATATTTCTAGACGTACCGAGGTAAAGTTTGGTGTTCCACAAGGTTCTGTCTTGGGTCCACTGCTTTTTTTTCTCTCCTCCTGTGTAAAGACCACAAGCGGAGGCCATCCACATCATATCTGCTTTAATATCAACAGATCTTCATTTAAGGTATGTGAATCTTTTCAACATGGCACACCTTCAGCTTGCTCAGTGTGCTGAGTGCAGGATGTTTGGCCATTCTTCCTCTGTCACTAGCGATAGCTTTATTAGCTTTATTTGTGATAAGGGCAGATTAGTTAGCTCTCTGACGGAGAAGATTACAGTGCTAGAAGCACGTGTCCAGGCTTTAGAGCAGGTTAGTGAGTGTGAGAACAGTGTAGTTTCTGTAGGGGAAAGTCTGGATGCCCTAGGTGGAGTTAGTAATCCCCCAACTCCGCCATTAGAGCCCTTACAGTGGGGTGAATGGGTGACAACTCGGTGGCATAAGCGTAGAGCCAAAGCTACCGCTGAGGCTCACCCACAGGAGCACCACTCCTCTCCGTGTCACGTGCCGAACAGGTTTGCTCTCCTTAGTGATGCACCCAGTGAGAAACCTGAAAGAGCTCTGGTTATAGGGGACTCTATCATACGGCACATGAAATTAGCTCAGCCTTTAGGGGCACCAGCAGCTTTAGTCAGGTGTATACTGGGAGCCAGGGTGCCGGACATAGCAGGTAATCTTAGGGTCCTAGGCAAGCACAGGTTCTCAAAGATAGTTATCCATGCAGGAGCTAATGATATACGCCTTTGTCAGTCTGAGGTTACTAAGAGTAACTTTGTAGAGGTGTTTAAATTAGCAAAGGCGATTTCCGATGCTGTAGTATGCTCTGGCCCCATCCCAATGCGGCGTAGCGATGTAGCTTACAGCAGGTTATGGTCACTGAACTGCTGGCTGTCCAGGTGGTGCTCTGAAAACAGTGTGGGCTTTATAGATAATTGGGCTAATTTTGAGGGCACTGCCGGCCTGTTAGGGCAGGATGGTATCCATCCCACTCGGGAAGGTGCTGCTCTCATTTCCTGCAGCATAGGTCATAGTCTCAGAACAGGCCTAGTTAATTTCTGACAATCCAGAGCCAAGGCCAGGGAGCAGACGAACAGGCTAAACCGACTGTCTGCTAGCTGCACAGAGTCGTCACTCAGGGTCCACTACATCGAGACTGTGTCTATTCACCAAGCTCAACAAAAAGGTAGAAATTTTCAGATAGTTTGTTCCAGTAACCTAATCAATATAAAATTAGATCATACTGACTGTACAGCTGCTGCCAGTCCCTTTGATCTAAAGGTGGGGCTATTAAATATTAGATCTCTTACATCTAAAGCGCTAATGGTTAATGAACTCATTACTGATCAGGAGTTTAATGTACTGTGTTTAACAGAAACATGGATTAAGCCAAATGAATATATAGCATTAAATGAAGCGAGTCCTCCTGGATACAGTTATATACACCAGCCTCGTCTAACTGGCAGAGGAGGAGGCGTCGCGGTTATTTATAACGATTATCTAGGTGTAACACAAAAACCTGGTTATAAATTTAATATATTTGAAGTTCTTCATACTCATATAATGTATGTAGCCTCAAAAAATAAGTCTACCCAGTTAATTCCATTGCTTATTATTTACAGGCCCCTGGGGCCATATTCTGAGTTTCTTTCTGAATTTGCAGATTTTATCTCAGATCTGGTTATTTCCTTAGACAAAGATTTAGTTGTCGGAGATTTTAATATTCACTTCGATAATCCAGAAGACCCTTTAAAAACAGTGTTTGTGTCCATCTTAGATTCAGTCGGGATTAAGCAGAATGTCATAGGACCGACCCATAATGGTGGTCACACCCTTGATCTAATACTAACATTCAGATTAAACATAGACAATATAGTCATACTTCCACAGTCTGAAGTTATCTCAGATCATTGTCTCATCTCATTCAAACTATGTCTGAGTAATAATATATGCACCTCACCACGCTACTGTATTAAACGTACATTCACGTCAACTACTGCACAGAGCTTTATAAATGATCTCCCAGAGCTGTCAACTTTGATTGGGTCACTGTCAGCCCCTGCAGAACTTGATCAGGCAACTGAATGCTTAGAGTCAACATTCCGCCATACTTTCGATAATGTAACTCCTCTGAAAAGGAAAATGGTCAGAGACAAAAAATTAGCACCCTGGTATAATGATGACACTCGCACATTAAAACAGACTACTCGAAAATTGGAACGTAAATGGCGTCAAACAAAATTGGTAGTGTTCAAATTAGATTGGAAGGAGAGCTTCCTGAAGTATAGAAAAGCTCTTAGTGCTGAGAGATCAACATATCTCTCCTCCCTAATAGAAGATAACAAAAATAATCCTAGATTCCTATTTAATACTGTAGCAAAATTAAGCAGGAATAAGTCCACTATCAACACATGCACACCTGCAGTATGTAGTAGCAACGACTTCATGATTTTTTTTTAATGACAAAATTGAGAATATCCGTCAAAAAATTCAAACTACTAATTTAAGGTTAGACAATGAAAGTGACCTTGTAGTTAACAATATAACTGTATCAGATCATCAGTTAGAATGTTTTACTCCCCTAAAAGAAACTGAATTACTTTCATTAATCTCTACATCAAAAGCCTCAACTTGCGTACTAGATCCCTTACCTACACATCTATTCAAACAGATAATGCCTGGAGTAATTGAACCACTTCTAAAAATAATAAATTATTCTCTTATGATTGGCTATGTACCCAAATCCTTTAAACTAGCAGTTATCAAACCCCTGATTAAAAAACCTGACCTTGATCCCTGGCAGCTGTCCAATTATCAGCCAATATCAAACCTCCCCTTTATCTCCAAGATCCTTGAAAAAGCTGTGGCACAGCAGTTATGCTCATATTTACATAGGAATAACATCCATGAAATGTATCAGTCAGGATTTAGACCTCATCATAGCACAGAGACAGCTCTGGTTAAAGTAGTAAACGACCTACTGTTGGCGTCTGCTCAGGGCTGTGTCTCGCTACTTGTGTTGCTTGACCTTAGTGCAGCATTTGATACCATTGATCATTCCATTCTTCTGGATAGACTAGAAAATGTTGTGGGAGTTAAGGGAATGGCCCTCTCCTGGCTCAGGTCTTATCTAACTGATCGTTATCAGTATGTTGATGTAAAGGGTGATATTTCTAGACGTACCGAGGTAAAATTTGGTGTTCCACAAGGTTCTGTCTTGGGTCCACTGCTTTTTTCTCTATATATGTTACCTCTGGGTGATATTATTTGTAAACATTGTATTAGTTTCCACTGTTACGCTGATGACACACAGTTGTATGTCTCTGCAAAACCTGATGAGAGACACCAGCTTAATAGAATTGAGGAATGTGTTAAGGACATTAGACACTGGATGCTTATTAATTTCCTTCTGCTTAACTCTGACAAGACTGAAGTACTTGTGCTAGGACCACATACAGCGAGAAGTAAGTTTTCTGATTACACACTAACTCTGGATGGCCTTTCTGTTTCTTCACGTGCAGCAGTAAAAGACCTCAGAGTGATTATTGACCCCAGTCTTTCATTCGAAACTCACATTGATAACATCACCCGGATAGCTTTCTTTCATCTCAGAAATATTGCAAAGATAAGAAATTTAATGTCATTGCATGATGCAGAAAAACTAGTCCATGCTTTCGTTACCTCCAGGTTGGATTATTGTAATGCCTTACTGTCTGGATGTTCCAATAAGTGCATAAACAAGCTCCAGTTAGTTCAAAATGCAGCAGCAAGAGTCCTTACTAGAACTAGAAAATATGACCCCATCACCCCTGTCTTATCCACACTGCATTGGCTCCCAATCAAATTTCGTCTCGTCTCGTCTTGTCTTCTTCCGCTTATCCGGGACCGGGTCGCGGAGGCAGCAGTCTAAGCATGGAAGCCCAAACTTCCCTTTCCCCAGACACCTCGGCCAGCTCCTCGGGAAGAACACCGAGGCGTTCCCAGGCCAGCCGAGAGACATAGTCCCTCCAGCGTGTCCTGGGTCTTCCCCGGGGCCTCCTCCCGGGGGGACATGCCTGGAACACCTCCCCAGGGAGGTGTCCAGGAGGCATCCGAAAAAGATGCCCGAGCCACCTCAGCTGGTTCCTCTCGATGTGGAGGAGCAGCGGCTCTACTCTGAGCTCCTCCCGAGTGACTGTGCTTCTCACCCTATCTCTAAGGGAGCGCCCAGTCACTCTGCGAAGGAAACTCATTTCAGCCGCTTGTATCCGCGATCTTGTTCTTTCGGTCATTACCCAAAGCTCATGACCATAGGTGAGAGTCAGAACGTAGATCGACCGGTAAATTGAGAGCTTCGCCTTTTCGCTCAGCTCCTTCTTCACCACGACGGACCGGTAAAGCGACCGCATCACTGCGGAGGCTGCACCGATCCGCCTGTCGATCTCACGCTCCATCCTTCCCTCACTCATGAACAAGATCCCGAGATACTTAAACTCCTCCACTTGAGGCAGGACTTCTCCACCAACCTGGAGAGGGCAAGCCACCCTTTTCCGGTCGAGAACCATGGCCTCGGACTTGGAGGTGCTGATTCTCATCCCAGCCGCTTCACACTCGACTGCAAACCGCCCCAGTGCATGCTGAAGGTCCTGGTTTGAAGAAGCCAACAGGACAACATCATCCGCAAAAAGCAGAGACGAAATCCTGTGGTTCCCAAACAGGATTCCTTCCGGCCCCTGGCTGCGCCTAGAAATCCTGTCCAGAAAAATTATGAACAGAACCGGTGACAAAGGGCAGCCCTGCCGGAGTCCAACATGCACTGGGAACAGGTCTGACTTACTGCCGGCAATGAGAACCAGACTCCTGCTCCATTCGTACAGGGACCGGACAGCCCTTAGCAAAGAGCCCCGAACCCCATACTCCCGAAGCACCCCCCACAGAATACCACGGGGGACATGGTCGAATGCCTTCTCCAGATCCACAAAGCACATGTGGACTGGTTGGGCAAACTCCCATGAACCCTCGAGAACCCTATGAAGGGTATAGAGCTGGTCCAGTGTTCCGCGACCAGGATGAAAACCGCATTGTTCCTCCTGGATCCGAGGTTCGACTATTGGTCGAATTCTCCTCTCCAGTACCCTGGAGTAAACTTTCCCTGGGAGGCTGAGAAGTGTGATTCCCCTGTAATTGGAGCACACTCTCTGGTCCCCTTTCTTAAAAAGAGAGACCACCACCCCAGTCTGCCACTCCAGAGGCACTGTCCCTGACCACCACGTGATGTTGCAGAGGCGTGTCAACCAAGACAGCCCCACAACATCCAGAGACTTGAGATACTCAGGGCGGATCTCATCCACCCCCGGTGCCTTGCCACCGAGGAGTTTGCAAACCACCTCAGTGACTTCGGCTTGGGTAATGGACGAGTCCACCTCTGAGTCATCAGCCTCAGTCTCCTCAGTGGAAGACATGACGGTGGGATTGAGGAGATCCTCAAAGTATTCCTTCCACTGCCTGACAATGTCCCCAGTTGAGGTCAACAGCTCCCCACCTGCACTGTAAACAGTGTTGGCAGAGTACTGCTTCCCCCTCCTGAGGCGCCGGACGGTTTGCCAGAATTTCTTCGAGGCCGACCAATAGTCCTTCTCCATGGCCTCCCCGAACTCCTCCCAGTTCTGAGTTTTTGCCTCCGCAACTGCCCGAGCTGCAGCACGCCTGGCCTGCCGATACCTGTCAGCTGCCTCAGGAGTCCCGGAGGTCAACATGGCCCAATAGGACTCCTTCTTCAGCTTGACGGCATCCCTTACTTCCGGTGTCCACCACCGGGTTCGGGGATTGCCACCACGACAGGCACCGGAGACCTTGCGGCCACAGCTCCGAACAGCTGCGTCCACAATGGAGGTAGAGAACATGGTCCACTCAGACTCAATGTCCCCCGCCTCCCTTGGAAGCTGGGAAAAGCTCTCCTGGAGGTGGGAGTTAAAGACCTCCCCAACAGAGTGCTCGGCCAGACGTTCCCAGCAGACCCTCACCATATGTTTGGGCCTGCCAGGTCTGTCCAGCTTCCTCCTCCACCAGCGGATCCAACTCACCACCAGGTGGTGATCAGTTGACAGCTCAGCCCCTCTCTTCACCCGAGTGTCCAAGACATAGGGCTGGAGATCAGATGAAACGACTACAAAGTCAATCATCGACCTCCAACCTAAGGTGTCCTGGTGCCATGTGCACTTATGGACACCCCTATGCTCGAACATGGTGTTCGTTATGGACAAAACGTGACTAGCACAGAAGTCCAATAACAAAACACCACTCGGGTTCTGATCAGGGAGGCCGTTCCTCCCAACCACGCCCCTCCAGGTGTCACTGTCATTGCCCATGTGAGCATTGAAGTCCCCCAGTAGCACAATGGAGTCCCCAGTCTGAGCACCCCTCAGTACCTCTCCCAGGGACTCCAAGAAGGCCAGATACTCTATACTGCTATTTGGCCCGTAGGCACAAACAACAGCAAGAGCCCTCTCCCCAATCCGAAGGTGTTGGAGAGAAACTCCAACACATGGCGGCTGAGCTGGGGAGCTATAAGCAAGCCCACACCAGCCCGCCGCCACTCACCTCGGGCGACTCCAGAGAAGTGGAAAGTCCAGCCCCTCTCGAGGAGCTGGGTTCCAGAGCCCAAGCTGTGCATGGAGGTGAGCCCAACTATCTCTAGCTGGTACCTCTCAACCTCCTGCACAAGCTCAGGCTCTTTCCCCCCCAGCGAAGTGACATTCCATGTCCCAACAGCCAGCCGCTGTGTCCGGGGATCAGGTCGTCGAGGCCCCTGCCTTTGACTGCCACCCAATCCACACTGCACCAATCCCCTACTGCTACCTCTGTGGGTGGTGAACCCACAGGAGGTCGGGCCCACGTCACCTCTTCAGGCTGAGCCCGGCTGGGCCCCATAGGCAAAGGCCCGGCCACCAAGCGCTCGCATACAAGCCCCAACCCCGGGCCTGGCTCCCGAGTGGGGCCCCGGCTGCGTCATACCAGGCGATGTCACGGTCCTTGCTTTTTTCTCCACAGGGGTTTTTGGTGAACTGCTCTTGGTCTGGCCTGTCACCTAGGACCTGTCTGCCTTGGGAAACCCTGACAGGGGCATAATGCCCCCGCCAACATAGCTCCTAGGATCATTCAAGCACACAAACCCCTCCACCACAATAAGGTGGCAGTTCTTGGAGGGGACAAATAAACTTGATTTGATTTGATTTGATTGATGCCAATGGAAGATAATCTGTTAAGGAGGATGGTGTGAGAAATTGTGTCAAAGGCTGCGCTCAGATCAAGAAGGATAAGACTGGAAAGTAAACCGGAATTAGCTGCCATAAGGAGGTCGTTGGTGATTTTTATGAGAACAATTTCTGTGCTATGGTGGGGGCAGAAAACAGACTGTAATTGTTCATAGAGGCTATTTTGGGTAAGATAGGAGTGAAGTTGAGTGGCTATAATTTTTTCAAGTATTTTGGAGATGAAAGGTATATTAGAGATGGGGTGGAGGTTATTAAAATTATTGGGATCTGAACCATTTTTTTTTTCTCAGAATAGGGGTAACAGCTGCCATTTTGAAGAGTGTAGGAACAATTCCAGTAGTGATTGAGGAATGGATGATGGCAGTTATGAGGGGGAGCAGAGAGGAGAGGCAAGATTTGACCAGAGCTGTAGGGAGAGGATCTAGTTGACATGTAGAAGGCTTAGATTTACAGATGAGGTCATAGATGACCAATGCATCTGGGAGTTGGAAACAGGAGAATGGCTGACAGTGTGGGAGAGGTTCAGAGGAGGAGAGAGGCAGAAAATCAGGACTTAAGTTCTGATGGATTTTATGAATTTTCTCACTAAAAAACAGCATTAGAGACTTACAGGTGTCAATTGAGTAAAGATGGGGGGTAGGGAGTCTGGGGGTTGGAGGATTTTGTTTAATAGAGAAAACATTGTTTTGGTGTTCCCTTCATTGGAGCAGATTAAACCAGAGTAATAAATTGATTTTGTTTGAGCGATTAAATCCTTATAATGTAATATGTGAGTTTTGTGCCGCATTTCTTTATGAATAGTAAGACCAGTTTTTCTATGGAGTCACTCGAGTTGACAAGCTTTGGCTTTCATTGACCGGAGTTCAGAGGTATACCAGGGGGCAGATTGAGAGAAGGAAACAGACCAAGTTTTTACTGGAGCAAGAGAGTTGAGAATGATGTTTAAACCACTGTTATAGTGAGCAGCCAGTTCATCTGGCAAGGATAAATTGTCCGGGATCAGAATATTGTCAAGGCTGGAGATGAGGACATCCATATTAATGTCTTTCATATTCCTAAATGAGATGACATGTGGTGGCTTGGTTGTGGAGAGGCAGAGTGTAATGTTAAATGAGAGGAGAAAATTATCAGTTATATGGAGTTCATTAGCTGTGCAATTTGAGGGGGTATGACCAGAACAACAAATTAAGTCCAGAGTATGTCCTTTTGTGTGAGTGGGAAAATCAATGAATTGATGAAATCCAAAATTCTCAAGGCAGGATGAAAAGTCTTTGGTGAGAGGAAAATTACTGCTGTCCATGTGGATAATATTGAAATCCCCCAACAATATTATGTTTGGTGAGAGAGTAGATAAATGAGTGAGTAGAGAGGCAAAATCAGTTAAAAAGTCATTGTGTGGCTTAGGAGGATGGTAAACTGTGGCGACAATGGTGGGGGTGGGACCGGACAGTTCGCGCACAAAACATTCCAATGAACTGAATGCAGGCATAGATACTAGGAAGACTTTCCAATTCTTGCGGTGAATTATCGCAAGACCTCCTGCGTGACCTACGCCACAGGGTTGACAGACATAAACAAACCCAGGAGGAGTGGAGTCGTTAAGTTGTGAAAAGTCATTGGGTTGTTGCCATGTTTCAGTTAGGCAGAGAAAGTCAAACTTATGGTCAGTGAGGAGATCTTGAATGAGGTGTCCCTTGCTCATAAGTGAGTGGATGTTAGCGTCCACTCGACCAGGAGTTGTTGTGCAGCATGCTGTGAGAGTCAGCTGGTGAATCTAACAACCACCCCAAAAGTGCCATTGTGTCCACTTCCATTAATTGAGGTCCCCTTCAAAAGGATTTTCATGGACCTTGTCAGACCATTAGAACAGACTGCACAAGGGCACCAATTTGTGTTAATTTTAGTGGAGTACACAATGTGAGACCCAGAAGTCATGGTTTTTCACAACATCTCTGCACACAGCACTGTGGAGGCACTCTTCTGTTAGAGTATCTATCAGGGCAGGATCCTAAATGAGATCTTGACTGACCATGGCATTATCTTTATGTCGTGCACCCTTCTCGATCTGTACAAATTATGAGGGATTAAAATGATTTAGACCAGTGTTTCCATTCACAAATGGATATGAAAAATATGATTTGTACTTTTGTTCATGATGAGGCTCAGAATTAGGATAAGAGGCTCAAACCCCTGTTGTTTGCAGTACAAATGGTCCCAGAAGCCTCCACAAGACTTTCTCCATTCTAACTATTGTACGGACTCAAGCCTCATGGTGTCTTAGATGTCATTAGAGAAAATTGGGAAGGCTCTTCTAACAGCAAAAATGAAATTCAGTACATTCTGAAACTCCACGTCTTCATTTCCCTAACACAGACTTTGCATCAGGCCCAAGAGTGACAGTCCTGACTGTATGACAAGAGTACTTGGTTATGTGAATTTGTACTGGATGATAAGGTACTTGTTTTGCTGCCAATGTGAAGCTCTAAATTACATGCAAGAAGTTGCAAGGACCCTTTGAGGTCACACGGTGAGTCAGAAAAGTTGACCATGAGGTCAGGACAAACAGATAGAGGCACTTCAAACATACCACCTCAATTACCTGAAACTGTGGAGAGAGGCATTTCCTGTGGCTCTGGTGATGGAGGTTCCCAAGAGAGAGGAGATGGGATCAGAGAGAAGTCTTAAAGGAGCAGCCTAATTCACCCTGATCCCCTGTGGAAATCATCTCTCACAGTCCCAGAGAACCAGGTTGCAAAGGAAATTTTCTGACATGTTTTTGTGTCTACCTGGTCACACAGACCTCAGAGAGCACCACACTAAGACTCTTCCAGATGTGGTGGCACACAGCCGACCCTATCATTTATCTCAACACAAAAATAAGTAGTTTGGGATGAATTCAAGGCTATGCTTAACATGGGAGTATTTGTGGAGTCCCACAGTGATTAAAGCAAGCTTGGTGCCCAAAGCTGTTGTTTAAAGCAAGCTTGGTGCCCAAAGCTTTAGAAAAGTAAATGTGGTGTCTAAGTTTGATGCATACCCAATATATGCATTGATGAATGCTCTATTAGTTAGGCATGGCTTGCTTTTATTCAACACTGGATTTAACCAAGGGGTATTGACAGACTCCAGTATCTAGAGAAAAAGCAAACTTTTCCACTCTGTTTGGATTACAGCAATTTGTCACCCTTTGGTTTTGGTTTGTTTGGAGCCCCAGCAAAGTTTCAGTGTCATGGACAAAATACTCCACCTCCACACTGCATATGGCGCTGCTTATTTACAGCAGGTTAGGGTTAGATTACTATTTGATATTTGATCACTGGGGTTACATTATTATTTACAGTAATGACTGAAAGTTAAATTTACAATATCTAAGAGCTGTCTTGAGATCCTTGAGATGGGTAGGACTAACAGCAAAGTGAGGCAGTTCCTGGGGCTGGCTGGATATCATTGTAGATTTATGCCTACTTTTTCGGATGTCACCAACCTGCTGACTGACCTCACTAAAATGGGAGTGCCAGGTCTGAGTCATGCAAGCAGGCTTTTTGCTAGGTATTCTCCCTCTGCTAAAATTCCATCTGTCTCCTGAATCTTCTTCTGCACTGTACACACCAGGATTTACAGAGCAAAATTAAAAGGAGTGGGACAATGGGAATGAAACAAGGACAGTAAGACAGATGTGAGTGAGACAGAAAGTGAGACACTATGGATGGTAGGGTATTACTATCAACCAATAGGAACTCACTGTACTGCTCTCAGCCAATTGGAACAGATTGTACTGCTCTCAGCCAATCGGAACTCACTGTACTGCTCTAAGCCAATTGGAACACACTGTACTGCTCTCAGTCAATCGGAACACAATATACTGCTCCCAGCCAATCGGAACAGACTGTACTGCTCTCAACCAATCGGAACAGACTGTACTGCATGCAGGCAATCAGAACATACTGTAATATTTTACTAATAACCTATAAAGCATGGAATGGTCTCACACCACAGTATCTGAGTGAAGTTTTGTTCTTTCATGATCCACCACACCTGATTCTTGTTGGTACCTATAATAATGAAGGGCACAGCAGTTATGGAACAGTCTTCCAATTCATGTTCAGGTCTCAGACATAGCCGCATCTTTACATTTAGGCCGAAAACCTGTTTGTTTAGTGAAGCCTTTTGTTAATAGCTTTTCTCTTAATTAAAGGTGCAGATCTGGACGGTTTATGGGCATACATAGCATGGAGTAAGGCAGGCAGTGAGACAATAGACAGTAATACAGTAGGGTGTGAGACAGAGAGTGAGGATGAAAGGTTATCATCCTGCTGATGTTTGCTGTTCATCAGGATAATCTCATTACCCACAATACACTGGGGGAATTTCAGCCAGTGAATAGAATTTACTCCAGCAAATTAGCAGAAACAAACAAATCGAAAGTGTGTGTGTCTGCTTATCCCCCCCCCCCCCCCCCCCCCACACACACACATACATTTTGGGTATTTCTATTGGTGTATGTTACTGTAGCTGATTAAGTCTACCTATGTGATGTGCCACATCAGAAGGAAATCTTTCAGTTGTGTTTTAAATAATAGCTGAAGGTCATCACAAGGTCAAACCAGTCTCAGTCACATCACTGTGGGGATATTTATTCTCCTATTATACACCTCAAAGAGCTAAAGGCAGGGCTCTCTCTCTCTCTCTGTGTGTGTATTATCTTATTTAACGCAGAGGCTTTATTTAATGAACCAGATTGCTGGAGTGTGTCCTTCTCTAATGAGCACCTTATCAGTACAAACTCTGATTTTATGCCACACACACACACACACACACACACACACACACACACACACACACACACACACAGAGACAGAGAGAGAAAGAGAATGGATTTTATGCCAACACCATCGTTAATTAATTCCTGCCCTTCATATTTGCATATTTTTTCATATTTTTGAATGTGCATGTGTGTTTCTTCTTTTACTTGTTTTCTCACTTGCTTTTGTAGAATGGCATGGACGAAGGCATCATTTCAGAAGTTTTATTAAAGAAGCCAACACGATAACAGTGTACATGCCAGTAGTCGTAGCTGAGTAGACCTGCGTACGTGACGTAAACACGTGATGACGACATCACTCTACATCCCCCTTCTTGAGCATAGAACATTGGCATAAGAAAACAAATCACACTCCTGTGAGAGTGAATTTACTCTGATGAACTAACATTAGTAAAATAACTTTCAATGACCCCACATAACAGATATCATTTGAAAATTAACTTATGCCTGACTTGTAAGCGATGTACCTAACATAACACAAAACATAGGAAATATGAAAACATTAAATGCCACAAACAGTCTCTGTACTGGGGCAACAGGATTGCAGTATTTCTTTTTCTTTTCTCTTTTGTTTTCTCTTTTTTTTTTTGATTAACTGTCATACTTGGGGTTAGGCTTCAGGGGCCTACCAAACCTGGAACGGGCCAGGGAAGGTTCAGTGACTTGTGGGAGAGGTGGCTCTCCAAGGTGGCCAGGTGTGTGCTCAGTGTGCACGACAGGATACCTGGGAGGAGTGTGCACAGCAGGATGCCTGGGAGGAGTGTGCACAGCAGGATGCCTGGGAGGAGTGTGCACAGCAGGATGCCTGAGAGAAGATGCAGGGAGACTGGGCACAGTCTCACTGCTGGTCTTCTGCATTGGTGAGTCTGTTGGTGGTGACTCTGGTTTTGGTGGTGGTGGCTCTGTGACTGGCAGCAGGTGTCGCCGGTTCCTGCGGTATTCCTTACCTCCTGATTCCACCAGGTAAGACCGCGGTTCTGCTGTGGCTCTTTTGATGACGCCAATTTTGTCATGTCCCTTCACTGTTTGTAGGCGTACTACTTGGGAGCTTTGGAGCAGGGAGAGTGGCCAGCTGCCACGGTTGTAGAATCTTTTTTGTGCTTCCCTTTTCTTTGACAGTTGGGTGTGGATCAACTCAGGATTCTTTGACTTTGGTTTAAGCAGGTGCCTGCTGATAGGCACGTTTGTGCGTGTTTCTCTGGACATCAGTCTTTGTGCAGGTGAGCCCAGCGTGTCATCTCGTGGGACATTCCTGATGCTCAGAAGATTGAGGAACAGGTCAGTACCATCCCTTTTTGTTGTTTCCAGTAGACGTTTTGCACTCTGTACGGCTCTTTCTGCCAGCCCGTTTGCTTGATGATACTCAGGACTGCTGGTGACATGAGAGAAGTCCCAGTTCCTCACGAAGTCTTGAAATGTCTGGCTTGTGAATTGTGTTCCACAGTCTGACAGCAGCTTGTGGGGAACTCCGTGGACAGAGAAGTGACGTTTCAGCTTGTTAATTATACATTGTGATGAGATTTTCTTGATTGGATCCAGTTCATACCATCCTGAATAGGAGTCTACCAGCACAAGGTAGTGCTGGCCGCTCCATTCGAACAGATCTGTTGCCACTGTTGACCACGGGAGCTCTGGGACCGCGTGTAGTTGCATTGGCTCCTTCTGCTGGTGTGGTTTTAGGGCATTGCAAGTGCTGCATGACTGTACGAAGTCGTTAATGTCTCTCACCATTGTGGCCCAATAAACCACGTTGCGTGCTCGCCGCTTGGTGGCCTCAGCACCGGGGTGTCCTTTATGGAGCAGCACAAGATATTCCCTGTGCAGTGTTTGTGGAATCACTGCTCTTGTCCCTTTTACGATTATTCCTTCTTCCACACAGAGCTCATCACGGAATGGGAAGAATTCTTTCACTGTGTTTGGTACCTTGCTCAACCTATCTGGCCATCCATACTTGATGATGTTGCTCAGGGCCTGAAGGGAGGTGTCTTTCGCCGTGTGTGTGCGGAGTTCTTCCAGACGACTGGATGAGATGTGCTGCACAGTCATCACCTCAAAGTCCTCATATTCGGTGGCATGCGAAGCTGTGGTGTTCCTCGGTGCACGTGACAGCATGTCTGCCAAGTGTAATTCCTTTCCTTTCTTGTAAACCAACGTGAGGTTGAACTTGTGTAGCTTCAGCATCATTCATTGTAAACGTGCAGGTGCTGTGTGAAGGGGTTTCTTCAGGATGGAGACCAGGGGCTGATGGTCTGTCTCCACAGTCACTGGTTTTCCATATATGTAGTCATAGAATTTGAAACAGGTAAAGACCACAGCAAGCAGCTCTTTTTCAATTTGTGCATATTTCTTTTCTGTTTCAGTGAGAGTGCGAGAGGCATAGGCAACAGGACTGCCGTTCTGGAGACATGCACCACCAAGGCCATACTGCGAAGCGTCACATGTGAGAGTGACTGGTGTTTGCACATCATAGTACCGGAGTACTGGAGGTGACGTCACGCACTGTTTCAGAGTGTCAAATGCCTTTTGTTGCTGTTCAGTCCAGGTCCACGCTATGTCTTTATGCAGGAGCTGGTGGAGAGGCGCTGCGATGTTGCTGTGGTTTGGAATGAACTTGCCCAGGTAATTTATCATACCTAGGAAGCGTTGCAGAGCAGCTTTATCCTGGGGTGGCTGAATGTCGGTGATTGCCTGGATCTTTGCTGGATCGGGTTTCAACCCTTGTTCGGTGAAGACGTGACCAACGTAGCTGACTTCCTTCAGCTGGAATCTGCATTTTTGGGGGTTCAGCCTCAATTTCACTTTTCGTGCCCTATCGAGCACTTTTTGTAGGTTCTCGTCATGTTCCTTAAGGTCTCTTCCTCCCACTATGATGTCATCAACAATTATTGCACATGGGAGGCCAGCAAATATTTGCTCCATGGATCTCTGAAAGACCTCAGATGCAGCATTGATACCATATGGCATTCTCAGGTATCGATATCGCCCAAATGGAGTGGCAAAAGTGGTGAGGAATGATGACGCCTGGTCCAGTTTGATCTGCCAGAAGGAGCTCTTGGCGTCAAGCACTGAAAACATGGTTGCGCCAGACATTTGTGCAGCGACTTCCTTGACTGTACGCATGGGATGATGGGGGAGCATAATCGCTTCGTTTAGGTCTCTTGGGTCGATGCACACACGGATCTTGTCAGTGTCTTTTTTGTGTGTGGCCACTGTTGGGGTTCACCCAGAAAGAGACCCCGATTCCTTCATGAGCCCCCTCAGATCTGAGGACGAGAATGATCAGGTCGAGAGAAACAGACAAGAGAATACCAGAGAGTTCACATGCCAGTTTATTCGCACAGTCACTTCGTCAAAATGAAAACATTTTTGAAAATGTCTTAGTGTCTCTGTGTTTATGTTTTGTCTTCATGTGTGTGTGTGTGTGTGTGTGTGTGATGGGTGTGCGTCTATGTGGAAGTGTGTAATGATCTTGAATCAATCATAATATAATAACATATTTTTGCTGACAGTAAGGTACAGATAGATATCAGAGTCTTGGCTAATAAGTATGGAATGTTAAACATAGATAATGTCTAGTCTACGGAGAAGGTCAAAGACACTAGTTTGCACAGAAAGGATCTTAATAATTAACATGAATAATTCTTAACACATGAATGTGTGTTAAGCCAGTAAATTACATCTTGATTTCATCAACATAAGTAAAATAACAAATAACAATATGTCTTTAATAATGCTAAAACAAGGAATGTTATAAGAAAATAAACATAAAAAATAAGAACAACTTAACCACAAGAACAATGAGAATATGTCTGAAAGAGAGAGAACAATTAAACAACTAACAGGTTAATTAACTAAATTAGGTTAATGCTTTTAAACTAAAAACCCTTAGAATCATAAGATCTCATCTCATCTCATTATCTCTAGCTGCTTTATCCTTTTACAGGGTCGCAGGCAAGCTGGGGCCTATCCCAGCTGACTACGGGTGAAAGGCGGGGTACACCCTGGACAAGTAGCCAGGTCATCACAGGGCTGACACATAGACACAGACAACCATTCACACTCACATTCACACCTACAGTCAATTTAGAGTCACCAGTTAACCTAACCTGCATGTCTTTGGACTGTGGGGGAAACCGGAGCACCCGGAGGAAACCCACGCGGACACGGGGAGAACATGCAAACTCCACACAGAAAGGCCCTCGCCAGCCCCGGGGCTCGAACCCAGGACCTTCTTGCTGTGAGGCGACAGCGCTAACCACTACACCACCGTGCCGCCCTAGAATCATAAGATCTTAATTATAATTATAATGTCATTATGAAACTAATCTAGAACTATAAAACTAACATTAATCACGGAATGCATTCATTAATTACGGGATCACTACCATAGTATATTTCAATATATTTCAGTATATTTCATAGCTTTTATGAAGCTATGACCTAAGTTTCAACTGAAACATGAACTTTAATTCTACCATTTCAGAGTGTGTGTGAGTCGATTTAACACTAAAACAGACCTTGGTGGGTCCTTCAGACACTTCTCTGTTCAAAATACACTCTCATATCAAAGAATAAACAAAATGTTCCCAAACAATGTCCAGCCGAGACATAAGGTCAACTAATATAATTTTGACACAGAATAATTCGCTGAATTCTTAACTAAACTTACATATGTCTACATATATCTTGATTTAACCTACATATAATAAAATTTAACCTAACAATCCCCCCCTTTGATAATAGTATCACTATTATCAAATCCTAGCATCCTCATGATCATATATGTGATTACATCGAGAATTAATCCTGAGTTAATCTTTGCCCTTCTTGACGTATATTGGTGCTCAGAGGGCGGGCATGCCCAATCAGCCCTCGTCCCACCTCACCGGAGCTTAGAGAAACTCAAAACCTCTTAATTCCCAGATACACGCTACTTCCTTCAAAGTAATTTGTTCTAAAACAGTGAGGGAAAAATGAAATTAGAAGACATATCGACCTATAGTGAGAACAGAGTCCTGTAAGAATACAGAGTTTCAGAGCATAGAGATGTGTAATAACAGTAGAAAACGGCATCAGATGAAAGACATAACACATTCGTGTGGTGTGCGCTTGTGCAGTCCAGTTAGCGAAGTTAGTCCAGAAGATGTTGTCTCGAAGTCCAGCTTGAGCGGGTAACCCTGCTCCGAGCAATGAAGTGGTCCTGAAGGCTCGGGCGGATAACCCTGCCCCGAGCAAAGATGAAGCAGTCACGAAGGCTCAGGCGGGTAGCCCTGCCCCGAGCAACAATGAAGTCACGAAACCCGTGATGAGGACTGTCATGGTTGTAGTGAGGATGATTGGTTCCAAATGGGGCGCAAGATCTCTTCCCCTCTTTGTTCACAACATCTTGAGGATTCTCAGTCGAATCTGTGCAGAGCTCATAAATAGAGAGACAGAGAGAGAAAACTGGCCAGAGGGAGACTAGATAGGGACACAAAAAGCGTTAATAGCAGCAAACTTGTTATTGTAACACAACTTTGTTATGGAGCCTTCTTCAATCGCGTGGCATGGATCCACTGTGGAAAAAGATCAGTTAAAACAACAGTAGAAGTAATGGCGACTATGTCTGCAGGCCCATTATATTGTTTTCCCAATTGTCCAAATCATTACTTTAAAAAGTCACACCAGCACCTGTCTCCCACTTGGAAGGGGTGTGTGGTGGAGATAATATTGTATTATTGACCTTGGTACAAATTTTATGCAACTTATCTATAAGGGCTGCAGAATACTCATCCATATGCATTTTCAAATCAGAGGTACCCGGAGCCGGAGTTCCATTCTTCCAGGGGAGAATAATTTCTTGGTGTCACACGAATTTCAGCCAGAATGAATTATGGATTACAGAACCAAACCTGTGTCCTGCATGACCTTAATTAATTTGTCTTTCAATGTTCGATTAGTACGTTCTACGATACCAGAGGATTGAGGAATGTGAAAACACCAGTTTAGTTTAGAGATACTTACAAAGGTTTTGTGTGACTTTTGAGGTGAAAGGGGTACCCTTGTCTGAGTCTATGGCATTTGAAACCCCATAACTATAATAATAATTATTATTATTGATTTCTTATTATTTTATTGTTGTTATTTTATTGTTCTGCCTTTATTGTTTGTTTTTCTTTTTTTACTGTCCAGTGTTCTTAGGTACCTTGAAAGGCACTTATAAATAAAATGTATCATTATTATTATTATTATTATTATAACTAGGTATCAAAACGAGTAACTACCTTCGTGTTCTCTCGAGAACAGGGAAAAACTTCTACCCATTTAGAGAATTTGTCCACAATCAAGATGACAAAAATCAAATGAGAAAGGAAGAGCGTATGTCTCATGCAGAATATCAGGCTGATATTGATTGAACACACAGAATAACCACAGAGGTGTGATAATATTATAAATTATAAAACAAGAACCGTCTGAGGGTTTTGAACAAGAACCATCAACAAAAATTATACCTGATACTAGTAGTATGTACGATTTTTAGACAGACAATATCAATGTCATCCCAAGCATCATCCTGAGAATTAAGGAGGCGTGCGAGAGCGCGACCTCATTATCTCTCTCTCTCTCTAGCCGCTTTATCCTTCTACAGGGTCGCAGGCAAGCTGGAGCCTACCCCAACTGACTATGGGCGAAAGGCGGGGTACACCCTGGACAAGTCGCCAGGTCATCACAGGGCTGACACATAGACACAGACAACCATTCACACTCACATTCACACCTACGCTCAATTTAGAGTCACCAGTTAACCTAACCTGCATGTCTTTGGACTGTGGGGGAAACCGGAGCACCCGGAGGAAACCCACGCAGACACGGGGAGAACATGCAAACTCCGCGCAGAAAGGCCCTCGCCGGCCCCGGGGCTCGAACCCAGGACCTTCTTGCTGTGAGGCGACAGCGCTAACCACTACACCACCGTGCCGCCCCAAAATCACCTAATTTTTCTCTTTAAATGATACATTTTCTCAGTGTCTTTGTTTATCTGGATGATATCTTGATTTTCTCTTGCTCCCTGGAGGAACATCGGGGTTGCATCCGGCAGGTTCTTCAACATCTGCTGGAGAATAAACTGTTCGTTAAGGCAGAGAGCGCGACCTACATTATCAAAAGAGGATGTGAGTAGAACAGAGAATAAATAGTCATATGTTAATCTAATTATCTATTAAATTACTGATTAATTAATTTAATGGGTCTGTCAATTTTACAACCATCAAACCATCAAAGCACATGCGGAGACAGCCCCCAGACACGCAGGTAAGCCTTGAGCAACAATGTCTAATGTTTTGGATAAAAACGCACAATGATGCACCTCCCCCCCCTCATGTTCCCCAGAGGCCGTGCCCCGGTGTCCACAGGCATAGAGGTGGAAGGGCTTGAAGTGAGCAGGTAACCCAGGGGCGGAACAAAGGGTGCTTCTGAGGGAGTGATAAGTGACCACCATAGCGTCAGTCCAGGTCAAAGGATGTTGCAGTGGAGGAGGTTTTGTGTCTAGAATGACAGCCTTGAGAAAGTTCAAAACTTCAAAAGTTCAAATACTTAAGTGTCCATGCAATATTGCAGCTTGGTTCTGGAAACCTTAAAGCCCTTATGCGCCAGATGTTGAAGCAGGCGCAAGTGTCAGTGTCTTGGCAGATTTCTGGTGACTCAGCAGACACCAGAACACACAGACCACAGAGTCCTGAGGGAGGGAGAAGGTCACAGAGCGCGTTATGAATTACAGCTGGAAAAAAAAACAGCAGGAGAGTCAAATGAAACCTTGAGTCCAAACGCTATCTCCTCATGTGCGTGGAAAAAAGGCAGAAAAGAGATCATTAATGGCAGGAACCTGTGATATTACAGAAGAAACAATCAATTCATACGTAAATCTTGTGTAAAGTGTCTCACCACGCCTTGCTCGAGAAGAGACTGTAGGATGACATGGATCCAGAGAGAGAGGTATTGCTTATTATAAACAGGATGCACATGAATATTGAATCATATTTTGTGTAGTTTCATGTCAATTTAAGTTCCAGGTTGCAGTGCAACAAAATGCGGAAAGGTTCAAGGACAATGAGTACTTATACAAGCCAATGTATCATAATCATGATAATTTATGAAGTTTTTTCTTAATGGTTAAACAAAGATAAACCCAAGTCTCCGATTTATAAACAAAAAGTTATTCAAGTAAACGTTTGTTAACTGTTTCTTGCTGAAAAAAATTATGGTTAACTAAATACATTAAAAGCCTATCCATTCCATATCCTCTGTGGTTTTTAAAGGCAAAAGTATGGAGGTTTAAAACTCAGCAAACAGTTAATCAGAGCATTTCATATCAATAGTTCGAAATTAGGAGGAACATGTTTAAGCTTAGCCTCATAAGTAGCAATAAGTTTAAAGAAAGATAAGGAGATAAAAAACAGGGCAAATTGAAATGACAAACAATTTCACTGAATGTAATTTGAATAAAATTGAATAGCTGATAAGCACTCTTTGTTTGATTCGATATGTGATAGAGACTCAAAATACATTTTTAATTCAGTTAACAGTATTAATGAGAATTGGTTGTCTGTCTTGGACATTTTGACTTTATGTATATGGAATTTACCTAATAATATAAAGAGATTACTTATTAAATTTATTATTGTGAGAAAGTGCCAAAAATAATGATTTTCTCTGCTCATTGCAGATTTCTGTGGCTGTCCTTGCCTGCTGTTCTTGCATGAGTTATTTGTTTATATTATAGCTCTCTGTAACAGTCTGGGAGTCTTATCTCAATGCTGACTGAGAAAGAGACAGAGAGACTATAGAGACGGAACAATTATTCAAAATATTATTTATAATAGGACGACAATTATTCAAAAAATGTCAAAAATGAAGTAAAAAGCGGGTTAGCTCGCTGTTGAACTAATTTCATGCTTCCCAGACAAGACAAGTCCACATTTCGCTAAAACGCGTCAGAAACAGGAGTATATAGGATATTTAAAGGTTAGAATTACATATGATTAATAAAAATCCCACTACACCAGCGGCGGTGAGAGCGCCGAATCCTAACCACTAGACCACCACACGATCAGTTTAAAATGTTTTAGATCAACATTAAACATTAGGTTAAACATTAAACTTTTCGGCATTTCCATTCACACGTAGGGTAAATATATTTGATGCCTTTTATTATGCCTTTAAACAGGAAGTGGTATAATACTCAATATTTTAAAAATTATTCCTGATAAATATCTTCAAATCTGAAAGTGATATTTGATTTGGCTAAATTAATCAAACTCTAAGCCTTAAATATATTTCTTCTGTTTTTACCATGTCTGTTTAATTTAAGTGAATGTTTTAAAAATGGTTTTTGTGTTGTATTTGCTTGTACAGTTATTTCATTATTTAAGGTCTGAACGCATAGAATTACTGCCCAAATCTGATGAGACGAGAGTTTTGCCCTAAAGAGCTGCTTTTTCTTTCAACCAGTGCGCATTCCCAGTTCACAAGCATCGTGGGAACTGGAGTTCTCATAATTTTGAAAACTTCGTATTCATCATTTATAAGATCTAGACATGAAACTGCATTAATAGCTGCACTATTAATTATTAAAACACATTAATAGTCTTGTAGAGTGCTCGCAGACCACTCGTGACTTTCCTGATAACTTTCCAGTTACAAGTTTCAGACTATCAACACAATGAATATAAAATAAAATACAGATGATCTACTCACCAAACGCTGAAACGAACTGATTAAGAAACAGATTTTTCCTCTGATGATGCTAAGGGAAGAGGATCTCTTCTCTTGGATTTCTAACAGTGAGATTCACAAACGATTCGGATCTTTTTCGGGACGAAACATAAATGACTTGATCGAGCGAATCGATACAGACGCATCAACGGCATTTGTTGAGTTCATGCACACGTAATGGTTTGAGGAAAGTTCATACTTTAATTTCATGCAGCATGAGAGTGTGATTATTGTTTACAATTTGAAAACAGGAATACAAATAAGGTTTCCGTAGTTTCTGAGTCAAGAATCAAGAGTGAATCAAGTAAATTGATTCACACGCATGCGAGTTTGTTCTAAAGAAGCTTTCTTTGAGATTAAAATGCACAATATACAGAATGTCCGTATTTTATATGGATTTGATTCAATAAACATAGTATACGGGCGTACAAATAAAGTTATACGGATTCTTTTTAACAAAAAAAAAAACCTTCAATATTTATTTAGAGCTATAATCAATTCCCACAATGATAAAAGAGCACATAACATTTACACTTTGTAGTTTTTTGTCAAACATTGAAGCTTGTATTCATTCTTAAAGTTTATTATTATTAAGTACCTGGGATATATCATTGTTAATTATCATTCAAATTTTAGGTAAATCATTTTAATTTGCATCTTATAAGGACTTTATAAAGGAAATAAGGATTTTGGAAGTTGGTTATACAGGTTTGACTGACCAAAGGTTTGACATTTATGCACACCAGGAACACAGTTCTGACTGTTCATGTCCAGAGTACTGATTTGTTGTTTCATTATTCTGTGCATATCCAGTAATGCCTTATATAAATGCTAAAAGAATTAAAGATACATTACACAGCTCCCAGATTGCAAATACCTGAATGAGGATAAATCAAAACTGAGCCGGCCAAATTGTCTAGAATCTGTGTAGAATGCTAAACCACATCCAATCCCGTGGGTTTTTTCTCGGGGTCCGGGTACCTTAATACAATTATACAATTAATATAATACAATTAATATAATACAATTAATATAATACAATTTTTCCCCCCATGGTGGCTGCACGAAGGAATCAAAGATTAAAAGTGCGCTCTTCTCATGACAGCTCTCCCGTGGAGTGTCTTCACGAGGCTCACCGTCCCGTAAACAAATTACGAGGTTTACCAGTCCAATCCCGTGGCTCTACCAAGCCCCGTCACGTCCCGTAAACAAGAGTCTAAAAAGTCTACGAGGTTCCCCAAAACATCCCGTGCCTCTACACGAGGTTTACCAACCTGAATTGGGTCTCTTTTCTTTTTTGAAATTACTACCAACCAGGCGTGAGTCTAACCAATCAAATTATACATTAAAATTAAAATAATTTACTCACCTGGTTGGCAGTATCCCACTTCTGACACCAAATTGTTGGGGTTCACCCAGAAAGAGACCCCGATTCCTTCATGAGCCCCCTCAGATCTGAGGACGAGAATGATCAGGTCGAGAGAAACAGACAAGGGAACACCAGAGAGTTCACATGCCAGTTTATTCGCACAGTCACTTTGTCAAAATGAAAACATTTTTGAAAACGTCTTATAGTGTCTCTGTGTTTATGTTTTGTCTTCATGTGTGTGTGTGTGTGTGTGTGTGTGTGTGTGTGTGTGTGTGTGTGTGTGTGTGTGATGGGTGTGCGTCTATGTGGAAGTGTGTAATGATCTTGAATCAATCATAATATAATAACATATTTTTGCTGACAGTAAGGTACAGATAGATATCAGAGTCTTGGCTAATAAGTATGGAATGTTAAACATAGATAATGTCTAGTCTACGGAGAAGGTCAAAGACACTAGTTTGCACAGAAAGGATCTTAATAATTAACATGAATAATTCTTAACACATGAATGTGTGTTAAGTCAGTAAATTACATCTTGATTTCATCAACATAAGTAAAATAACAAATAACAATATGTCTTTAATAATGCTAAAACAAGGAATGTTATAAGAAAATAAACATAAAACGAACAACTTAACCACAAGAACAATGAGAATATGTCTGAAAGAGAGAGAACAATTAAACAACTAACAGGTTAATTAACTAAATTAGGTTAATGCTTTTAAACTAAAAACCCTTAGAATCATAAGAACTTAATTATAATTATAATGTCATTATGAAACTAATCCAGAACTATAAAACTAACATTAATCACGGAATGCATTCATTAATTACGGGATCACTACCATAGTATATTTCAATATATTTCAGTATATTTCATAGCTTTTATGAAGCTATGACCTAAGTTTCAACTGAAACATGAACTTTAATTCTACCATTTCAGAGTGTGTGTGAGTCGATTTAACACTAAAACAGACCTTGGTGGGTCCTTCAGACACTTCTCTGTTCAAAATACACTCTCATATCAAAGAATAAACAAAATGTTCCCAAACAATGTCCAGCCGAGACATAAGGTCAACTAATATAATTTTCACACAGAATAATTCGCTGAATTCTTAACTAAACTTACATATGTCTACATATATCTTGATTTAACCTACATATAATAAAATTTAACCTAACAGCCACCATTGAGGATACCCATTCAATGGGTTCTGAGATAGGCGTGATGACTCCTTGTTGCACCATGTCTTCCAGCTCTGCTTTCACTTTGTCCATCATGGCAACTGGAATGCAGTGAGGGGGGTGGATGACAGGTGTCACACTCTGGTCCAGTTTCATGTGGTAGGTTACAGGGAGTGAACCAAGTTCGCCGTTGAAGAGTTCAGCATAGTCATCGAACCACTTTTGAGAAGAGCTCAGTCCGGTCACATTCACCTGGAAGACCTGGTCTTTCAGAGTCACCAGGTCCATCTTCATGCAGTCCGGGAGCCCTAGCAGCAGTTGCACTTTGCATTTACCACATGAAATCGCAGGCTGTAGGGTCTTTTGTCGCTTGTTTGGCACTCTAACATCACAGTCCCTTCAATGTTTATCACCGTGCCTCCATAAGCGATGAGTCTGGCCTTGTGGTCTTTTTTTATTTTTTCTGTGTTTCTCACATACCTCAACGCATCCAGGGAGATGACATTACACTTCGCGCCGGTGTCCACTTTCAGTTTGAGTGTCTTGCCGTTGACTTTTACGTTGCAGTGTATTTCTTCCTTTACATCATCAGCAGACAGTGTGTGTATTTCATCTCCAGCTGGTGAAAGCCCGTCGATGTCGAATGATTCGGAATCCTCACCATTGCTGTCTGAGTCTGCTTGGGCTATTTGGTTGACGGATTTGTATTGCTTGTTTCTTGCTGCCGATCTGCAGTAATTTTTGAAGTGGTTAAGCTTTTTGCAATAATTGCATTGCTTCCCATATGCCAGACAGAGTTCCTTCTTTGCAGGGTGTTCATGGCCACAGTTAGTGCAGCTAATGTTCTCTGGTTTGGAATTGGCATGGTCTTTGTACTGCTTGCTGCGAGCTGTTTTTTGCATTCTGCGGTCTTGGCGTATTGCATCCACATTTGTTGAAGTATGTGGCGTTGTTGCTAGAGTTTTGGTATGCAGTTCTGTTTGTTCATTGATTTGGCATATTTTGATAGCTTTAAACAGTGTTAGATCACACTCTCTCAGCAGTATCTTCCTCACACTATCGGAGCTAATGCCAACAACCAGCCGGTCGCGAATTAGATCATCATGCAATGTTCCAAAGTTACACGTTTTAGCCTTGTTTCGGAGTGCAGTTATATAAGCCTCTATGGTCTCACCAGGTTTTTGGTTCCTTGTGTTGAATGAATGTCTCTCCATTGTGATGTTTGTCTGTGGACTGCAGAGGTACCTGAACTTTCTTTTTAAACATTCTGGATCCTCCCGTGACTCTGCCGGATGGATCTCGTCTCCCTCTTCATTCCGTTGAGCCAGTGCATAGGTGAACGTGCGTTCCCTTTCGATAGCCTCGCTTCCTGCCAGATTGAGGAGTATGTAGGCTTTCGTTCGGTCGGGCTTGTCGCTGTGGGCAGCCGCGATGAAAATGTCATATTCTTGCTCGAATACTCTCCAGTTATTTTGTCATCGAACACAAGCGGATCCGGACGGCGGAATCCATCAGCCATGCTTGGCTAGTGTTCGCTGGGTAGCACACCCTAGCCCACGGAATTACGATTCTAACTAAATAAACACTTAATCTAACTGGGCCTATGTAGAGTACGACAGGGACATTTGTTTCTGTTGCTTTACTTCTGACACCATGTAGAATGGCACGGACGAAGGCATCATTTCAGAAGTTTTATTAAAGAAGCCAACACGATAACAGTGTACATGCCAGTAGTCGTAGCTGAGTAGACCTGCGTACGTGACGTAAACACGTGATGACAACATCACTCTACACTTTTAACCTGTCACTTTCTTCTATTTTTCTCTTATCTTTCTTTCATTCTGTTAATCTTTTTCCACTCTCAGGCTCTCATTTTGTCATTCATCCCTGATTCTTTTGTTTCTCTCTCTATCACTCTCGTTTCCCAACAACCAGCTCTATTCCTCTCTTCATCTCTCTCTCATTTTTTCAAATTCAATCCGTCTTTCTCAATTCTTAATCTATTGCTATCTTATCACCTTTCATTATTTCATCTCTCTCTCTCTCTCTCTCTCTCTGTCTGTTTATGCCTTCATTTCTTGTTTCATTTTGAATTAAAACCCTCAAAAGTGTAATGGTTTATTTCTTTCTGTGCTCAGAGCATTTGAGACTGACTATTTTACAATTAGACATTTGTACACATTCAGTGATTTTATATCACAGGCGATTGCTCTAAGACAACGAGGGAGGCTCAGCCTCCTCTAAAAATGACAAACATCGTGTAGGATGAATTGCGCTAGGCTTATGTTATAGCCGACTTTATAACATTGCTATTTCAGATCCACAATCATAGAAATAGGTGCTCAACCCACTACAGTGCGAAATCATTCCTTTATAACTTTAATGTGTGCGTGAGTTTTCCCCCTCGTGACAGCGCGATACAGCCCAGCCTCAGTGGACTTCAATGGAATTTGGGAGCTGCTAGGTTCAACCCAGTTAGAAGGTCAATCGGTCAACTTATTTCTCGGGACCCCTGCCCTCGTACCACCTGCAGAATTCTGGGACGGAACACCGCAAAAAAACAGAGAACCAGAGATCGGTTTAACTACGGTTTATTCACAGTATTCTCGCCAAAGATGAAAGATTACAAACACCTTTTATAACAAATCATAATCTCTCCAAACGGCTATTGTGTCTGTCAAATGTGTGTGTGTCTATGGGAGGGTGTGAGTGAGTGACATTTTGATATCTGTGTCTATGTGCTAGGTCAGCAAATCACATCTTAATTCCATATGTATGTGTGTGTGTGAATGAAACCTTCAATCATAAGCAAAATAATATTTCAGCAATTCAGCAATTTCATTTACACACGTCAAAGTGCACGAGATGTTTTTACAACAATGTTTTAAACAAAGACTATGTTTGGTCTAACAAAGAAGTGTTGTTCTCCGAAGGTCAGGCTACACAGGAACAGTTTAAAATCACTGCCATAGTATATGCAATAGTCCAAAATAATAAAGGATCTTAAAAAGCTCTAAAATATAAAGTCTTAACTCTTTGTTCAGCAATAAGGCTACCATTACATCCAACATTAAAGTGTGTGTGGGTCGATCTGACATCAAAACAGACCTTGGCGTCGTTCAGACACATCTCTGATCAAAAATACACATTTCACAAACAAAATGTTCCCAAACAATGTCCAGCCGAGACAGAAGGTCATTTTTAACTGAACCTTAAGTTTAATCCTTAAGTTAATCCTTAATTTTGTCACCATTTTAATAAAGTTTAATAAAGTTTATTTTAATAAAATTACTTTTAATAAGTACTGCCTTCTAGGTCAAGAATAATACTTATATAAACCTAACAATCCCCCCCTTTGATAATAGTATCACTATTATCAAATCCTAGGACCATATATTATCACCTCATGATCATATATGTGATTACATCGAGAATTAATCTTGAGTTAATCTTTGCCCTTCTTGACGTATATTGGTGCTCAGAGGGCGGGCATGCCCGATCAGCCCTCGTCCCACCTCACCGGAGCTTAGAGAAACTCAAAACCTCTTAATTCCCAAATACACGCTACTTCCTTCAGAGTAATTTGTTCTAAAACAGTGAGGGAAAAATGAAATTAGAAGACATATCGACCTATAGTGAGAACAGAGTCCTGTAAGAATACAGAGTTTCAGAGCATAGAGATGTGTAATAATAGTAGAAAACGGCATCAGATGAAAGACATAACACATTCGTGTGGTGTGCGCTTGTGCAGTCCAGTTAGCGAAGTTAGTCCAGAAGATGTCTCGAAGTCCAGCTCGAGCGGGTAACCCTGCCCCGAGCAATAAAGTGGTCCAGAAGGCTCGGGCGGGTAACCCTGCCCCGAGCAACAATGAAGTCACGAAACCCGTGATGAGGACTGTCATGGTTGTAGTGAGGATGATTGGTTCCAAATGGGGCGCAAGATCTCTTCCCCTCTTTGTTCACAACGTCTTGAGGATTCTCAGTCGAATCTGTGTAGAGCTCAGAAATAGAGAGACAGAGAGAGAGAGAACAGAGAATCTCGGGACATAGAGAAAACGTTAGTAGCAAACTTGTCATTGTAACACAACTTTGTTATGGAGCCTTCTTCAATCGAGTGGCATGGATCCACTGTGGAAAAAGATCAGTTAAAACAGCAGTAGAAGTAATGGTGACTATGTCTGCAGGCCCATTATATTGTTTTCCCAATTGTCCAAATCATTACTTTAAAAAATCACACCAGCACTTGTCTCCCACGTGAAAGGGGTGTGTGGTGGAGATAATATTGTATTATTGACCTTGGTACAAATTTTATGCAACTCATCTAAAGGGCTACAGAATACTCATCCATATGCATTTTCAAATCAGAGGTACCCGGAGCCGGAGTTCCCTTCTTCCAGGGGAAGAATATTATTCCAAAGATAATTTCTTGGTGTCATACGAATTTCAGCCAGAATGAATTATGGATTACAGAACCAAACCTGTGTCCTGCATGACCTTAATTAATTTGTCTTTCAATATTCGATTAGTACGTTCTTCGATACCAGAGGATTTAGGAATGTGAAAACACCAGTTTAGTTTAGAGATACTTACAAAGGTTTTGTGTGACTTTTGAGGTAAAACGGGTACCCTTGTCTGAGTCTATGGCATTTGAAACCCCATAACTATAGCAATAATTATTATTGATTTCTTTTTATTTTATTGTTGTTATTTTATTGTTCTGCTTTTATTGTTTGTTTTTCTTATTTTACTGTCCAGTGTCCTTAGGTACCTTGAAAGGCACTTATAAATACAGTGGTGCTTGAAAGTTTGTGAACCCTTTAGAATTTTCTATATTTCTGCATAAATATGACCTAAAACATCATCAGATTTTCACACAAGTCCTAAAAGTAGATAAAAAGAACTTAATTAAACAAATGAGACAAAAATAGTATACTTGGTCATTTATTTATTGAGGAAAATGATCCAATATTACATATCTGTGAGTGGCAAAAGTATGTGAACCTTTGCTTTCAGTATCTGGTGTGACCCCCTTGTGCAGCAATAACTGCAACTAAACGTTTCCGGTAACTGTTGATCAGTCCTGCACACCAGCTTGGAGGAATTTTAGCCCGTTCCTCCGTACAGAACAGCTTCAACTCTGGGATGTTGGTAGGTTTTCTCACATGAACTGCTCGCTTCAGGTCCTTCCACAACATTTCCATTGGATTAAGGTCAGGACTTTGACTTGGCCATTCCAAAACATGAACTTTATTCTTCTTTAACCATTCTTTGGTAGAACGACTTGTGTGCTTTGGGTCGTTGTCTTGCTGCATGACCCACCTTCTCTTGAGATTCAGTTCATGGACAGATGTCCTGACATTTTCCTTTAGAATTCGCTGGTATAATTCAGAATTAATTGTTCCATCGATGATGGCAAGCTGTCCTGGCCCAGATGCAGCAAAACAGGCCCAAACCATGATACTACCACCACCATGTTTCACAGATGGGATAAGGTTCTTATGCTGGAATGCAGTGTTTTCCTTTCTCCAAACATAACGCTTCTCATTTAAACCAAAAAGTTCTATTTTGGTCTCATCCATCCACAAAACATTTTTTCCAATAGCCTTCTGGCTTGTCCACATGATCTTTAGCAAACTGTAGACAAGCAGCAATGTTCTTTTTGGAGAGCAGTGGCTTTCTCCTTGCAGCCCTGTCATACACACCATTGTTGTTCAGTGTTCTCCTGATGGTGGACTCATGAACATTAACATTAGCCAATGTGAGAGAGGCCTTCAGTTGCTTAGAAGTTACCCTGGGGTTCTTTGTGACCTCACCGACTATTACACGCCTTGCTCTTGGAGTGATCTTTGTTGGTCGACCACTCCTGGGGAGAGTAACAATGGTCTTGAATTTCCTCTATTTGTACACAGTCTGTCTGACTGTGGATTGGTGGAGTCCAAACTCTTTAGAGATGGTTTTGTAACCTTTTCCAGCCTGATGAGCATCAACAACGCTTTTTCTGAGGTCCTCAGAAATCTCCTTTGTTCGTGCAATGATACACTTCCACAAACATGTGTTGTGAAGATCAGACTTTGATAGATCCCTGTTCTTTAAATAAAACAGGGTGCCCACTCACACCTGATTGTCATCCCATTGATTGAAAACACCTGACTCGAATTTCACCTTCAAATTAACTGCTAATCTTAGAGGTTCACATACTTTTGCCACTCACTGATATGTAATATTGGATCATTTTCCTCAATAAATAAATGACCAAGTATAATATTTTTGTCTCATTTGTTGAACTGGGTTCTCTTTATCTACTTTTAGGACTTGTGTGAAAATCTGATGTTGTTTTAGGTCATATTTATGCAGAAATATAGAAAATTCTAAAGGGTTCACAAACTTTCAAGCACCACTGTAAAATGTATCATTATTATTATTATAACTAGGTATTATTTCTTTTGCCAGAGTAAGAGTGAACTACCTTCGCGTTCTCTCGAGAACAGGGAAAAACTTCTACCCTATTTAGAGAATTTGTCCACAATCAAGATGACAAAAATCAGATGAGAAAGAAAGAGCGTATGTCTCATGCAGAATATCAGGCTGATATTGATTGAACACACAGAATAACCACAGAGGTGTGATAATATTATAAATTATAAAACAAGAACCGTCTGAGGGTTTAGAACAAGAACCACCAACAAAGATCCCTAGAGGGCTGGAGGAAAGAGATCAGACCTGATACTAGTAGTATGTACGATTTTTAGACAGACAATATCAATGTCATCCCAAGTATCATCCTGAGAATTAAGGAGGTGTGCGAGAGCGCGACCTACATTATCAAAAGAGGATGTGACACGAATTTCGAGATTGTTATTAGAACAGAGAATAAACAGTCATATGTTAATTTAATTATCTATTAAATTACTGATTAAATTAATTTAATGGGTCGGTAAATTTTGCAACACCTGTTTAACTTGATGTGACGAGTGCAAAATCAGTGGGTGAGACAAAACCAATTTTTCCGCATCTAAAACCATCAAAGCACATGCGGAGACAGACCCCAGACACACAGGTAAGCCTTGAGCAACAATGTCTAATGTTTTGGATAAAAACGCACAATGATGCATTTCCCCCCCCCCACGCTCCCCAGAGGCTGTGCCCTGGTGTCCACAGGCATAGAGGTGGAAGGGCTTGAAGTGAGCAGGTAACCCAGGGGCGGAACAAAGGGTGCTTCTGAGGGAGTGATAAGCGACCACCATAGCGTCAGTCCAGGTCAAAGGATGTTGCAGTGGATCGTGATGAGAGATTGGGGAACGGAGAAGCTTGTCATATAAAGAGCAGTCAGGGATCCATTTTCTGACCCAGAAAAGACATCAGTGCATGTTTAGTTGCAGGGCGTTTTGTGTCTAGAATGACAGCCTTGAGAAAGTTCAAAACTTCAAAAGTCCAAATACTTAAGTGTCCATGCAATATTGCAGCTTGGGTCTGGAAACCTTAAAGCCCTTATGCGCCAGATGTTGGAGCAGGCGCAAGTGTCAGTGTCTTGGCAGATTTCTGGTGACTCAGCAGACACCAGAACACACAGACCACAGAGTCCTGA